>NC_139349.1:30544606-30762106 GCF_055883805.1 Amblyomma maculatum | reverse complement strand
CAATGTTCGCAAATAGCGTTTACTCTGTTCTGGGCTAAAGTACTAAAGCAACTGAGCTTCCTTACCAGCGTCTTATCACTGCGTTATTCTCCAGCATACATATAAGAAGTATAAAGCAACAACTGCGGTGCAATTAAGTCATACGGTATATGCTTTAACAGTACAGGTTTAAACCAGTCCGGTGTGTCGATATCGCGGTTGCTGTGATTGTTTTAACTAGATAGACTATTTTCTCTTAACGAAATAACTTCCTGTTAGTGATGAGTCATTACACTCGATATTTCTTGGGGCTAAGTTATATCCACCGAATAAGATTCCACTGCACATCGCCATTGTGGGTTGAATTTTTTTTAAATGTACTAAAATGAGACGTTAAAGACGAGCAGCTTTGCTCCAGACGGCCTCTCAGTATCAGTGAACTTCTTCGCATCGGAATATGCAATGCAGTCACTCGGGCGCTCTTTACCCTTATTTGTCTATGACAGTGGTATATTACAGTATGGGATAACGGCATGACTATGTGTTATATTTTAGATATTGACGCATATTTTGTAAAGGGGCACGAACACTGAATAATTTTAAGGACACCTCGAAAGGGAAACTCATGACAACACCGAATAAAATAAAATAAAAAAAAAAAAAAAACGGTCGTGGAATTGCACAAGTAGTGAAAGACAGAGGAAAAAATCGCGCTGCAGTTTCAGACGACACTTTGCTGTTGTAGTTAACAGGTTAAAGCTGCGACTTGTACATTCTTTTCGAAGAATCGCTGTTAAAATGCTCCTGCTCATATCGGTTATTTAAACGAATTGGTGGATGATATAGCCCTCTTTTTACGTCAAGCGAAATAGGTATTGAAATATACGGCATGTTATGGTTTGCTTTCTCTGTTAACATGCACAATCAGCGCTATCTTCGTGGTATCGTTCCAGCTCCTCTAACATTTTCGTCTTGACTTATCATAAAATAACGGTTTCCTGCTGTAAGTTGGCTCGACAGCACGTATTAGAATTACATGCGAGGGGCGGAACGTTGCACACAGACACTTGTTCACACTGCTTCAAGGTACGATAAGGGTGTTGAGTGGTACCTCCTTTCCCACTGAAAGATGCTTGTCATTGAAATATTCTTACGTTACGAGGCATATGCTATTTGGTGGACTATATATTCGGCATGTTAATCGGGGGACTGTACGGTATTCCGGATCATCGCATAATTCTTGACAGAGTACTGCGCTGTTTCAGCTCGACGCCTCACGATAATACACGATAATCGCAAAGGGCTAGTTAAAGACTTTTAACACAACCATGAATTAATGTCTTATGACAGTGATTACCAAATATCTGTTTCCCGATTTGCCATGTGCGAATGACTTGAGTGCTAATCCAGTCGATTTCTGATTCAAACAGATCCGAACTATTGTGCCGAAATTTATTTGCTTACAATCAGTAACATCCACAATGAGTTCAGCTTATATGTAAACCCTTCCAATTCTTTAACGGTATCACTTGAGTGTCGACCGTTCTCTTGATCAGCGCCCTATGACGGAACGAATCGTCAAGCTCGCCGAGAGTTGCCGCATGGGCACGAAGACCAGGCCACGGCGGCAGTCCGCGACGCTTTCGTAATACTGCTGGCACACGCGTCTGCGATATCCAGGAGAAGCCACGTGCCGCCCAACAGCAACCAGCGTACTCAGCGTTTCTCTAAAGAACCTTGCGATCAATCCTTCGTTTGCTCTTGCTTTGTTTGTAGTTAGTGCTTAAAGCCTGGTTCCATCGGAGGGAGTCTGTGGTGATTCGAACACTGGTGGAAAGAGAAATAAAGAGGGAAAGAGAGAAAGCGGCTGGTTGCCTGTTTTGCAAATCATTTTATACAAAGGGGAGAACTCATTATCTTCCTAAATCTCTGGTCTTCGAAAACGTGTTCATAGTTCTTATTAATACTCGCTGCGAAACTGTCGAAATGATAGAGAAGAAATCTTCCGATGACACCACTGACAAGAACAAAAAATGGTTGCCTGCTTTGCATTCATACAGTCCTTATACTTTCAAGTTCGGGGGGTCTCGGACCTCTCTTATATATTACTAGGGGGTCTCAGACCCCCCAAGAGCTCCCTGGCTTTAAGACCTGTTTGCAGTTGTTTGTGTATACGGCTGGGGCCCATGATTTTGATAAGTGTGGAACTCAGATATATAGCGATTCGTTTGAGGAATGCTTACACCGATACTATCAGCAATCTCCCTTATCCTGTTCGCTATGTTAGCCGCTGGAATGTCATGTAGTGCGTTAAGCGAAGGAAAAGGTTGGGGGCTTCGCGCAGCTCCAAGAAAAGCATAGCATACGACGATCACCATGGCCTGGTCTTCGTGCGCATGCGGCTACTCTCGGCGAGTTTGCCGATTCGTTCCGTCATAGGGCGCTGATCAAGAGAACTGTCGTCTGTTGACGCTCGCGTGATACCGTTAAAGAATTGTAAGGGTGCACATATTTATCACCCAGGCACCTTTAAAGAACTGGCAAGGAATTGCGTATTCAGGTGAAGACGTGGCCTATATAACAAAGTATTATGTAACACTAAGCGTGAAGTAGATAGAAATCAGTAAATTCTTTTTAGTGAGTGCTTTAAAATAAATGACACATGTTCGTTTGACGGCTTTGGTGTACGAGGCGTTCATAGATATTATGCTCGATATATATATATATATATATATATATATATATATATATATATATATATATATATATATATATATATATCGGAGAAGAACGGTGCTCCGCTTTTGTGCTGCCTTGACTGGCTGTTGGTGTTCTTCGGTGCCAGAGTGCCAGAGCGCCTTCTGTGTAACGTTACGTTACAAATCTGGTGGAGGTGCGGGGTACTGTCGCGCTGCAAGGTCGCTTGCAATCTCAGTAGGCCGTTCTGCATTCCGAGGGTAGAGGCCCTCCGAGGCGAAACCCCGCATGTTGACGCGGCGGTACGGGCACGCCCGGTAAAGGTGACTGGCTTCACCGCAATGATAGCACAGGGGCCGACGATCCCGGGGCTGCCATACTTGACTTTTACGGGGTCGCTGGTAGATTGGCGGAGGAGAGTAGCGAGGCTTCATGCGATTCCATGCGAGGACCCTGCGGCTCCATTGCTGGAGCTGCGGCGTTGATACTATGGTCCGGCGGGGGAGCCTTACGTAGGACGGACGCGTAGGTGGGCCTCATGTCGAACGTCTGGTGGGAAACGCGCTGCTGGGGAACGTCAGCAACTTGCTCAGTTGCCATACGCACCTCATCCCGGATGACTTCAGCCAGTGAAGGAAAAGGTGTGTTGCAAGGCATCCGGAGCGCTTGCAGTTCCTGCCGCACAACAGAACGGATGAGATTTCGTAATGCGTCCATGTCGCTGCCGACCTGCACAGGGGGTGCGTCGAACCCAATGATGTGCACATCACGGTTATACTGACGGGCTCGGTGTTGCAGCGTTGTCTCCATGGTCGCTGCCTCGCTAAGAAACTCCGCCACAGTGCGCGGTGGACTGCGCACTAGTCCCGCGAAAAGTTCTTGTTTAACGCCCCGCATCAGGTGACGCAGCTTCTTATCTTCTGGCATTTGTGGGTCTGCACGCTTGAAAAGGCGTGTTATGTCCTCGAAGAACATAACGCACGCTCTCGTTCGGGCGCTGATTGCGCGAGTGTAGCGCAGCTTCTGCTCGCTCCCGGCGGTCGGCGCTAGGAAAAGTGGCTTTAAAATCACGACAGAAGGCTGCCCAGGATGGGAAGGAAGCCTCATGGTTTTCAAACCATGTCCGTGCAGACTCTTCAAGAGCGAAGTACACGTTGTGGAGCTTACGCTCATCAGTCCACCCATTGTAACGATCAACTCGCTCGTAGTTCTCAAGCCAGTCCTAGGCGTCCTCGAACACGTCGCCATGAAAAGAGAGGGGTGTTCGCGGCTGATGACGCAGAATGGGGGTGGAAAACCTGCTCTCAGATGTCATTGCAGCAGGTTCTGCGGCTGTCTGAGGGTGTGTCGTTCTGGTAGCGGCCGGAAGGGGTCCGAATTCAGGGAGCTCTCCACGTAGGCGGCAGCCGAGGCGTTGATGTACGGGGGTAAGCTCCGTATTGACAGGTTGATTATGCAGGACTGGATCGATACCTGGCAATTCCTCCACCAGATTTGTAACGTAACGTTACACAGAAGGCGCTCTGGCACTCTGGCACCGAAGAACACCAACAGCCAGTCAAAGCAGCACAAAAGCGGAGCACCGTTTCGCTTCGTCGTCTATGAATGGCACATATATATATATATATATATATATATATATATATATATATATAATATAATATTTAAGTGATGTGCAAAGTACCTTGCATTCTGCTCTAGGGTGATTAGCCTCAGAGAGATGCACTGGTACGAATTCGGTGACCACGAATGGGTAGCGTACCGCCTCATGTACATGTTGGATTTACTGCTTCTCCCAAGCAGTAAAGAAACTGATATGAATAATTTAAGCATCTGGCAGAATCACGTTCTGGAAGGAATCTCTTAGCGTGACTTTCCCGCTTATGCAGCTTGTAATTAGGCCATAGTTGCTGATGGTTTGAACTAGTTGAATGCGACGTTTATAGTGTCAGATAAATGTTGGCCCCTTTGAATGAAAAAAAAAGAGGGTTATTTACTGCAGCATTCAAGGTGCCAGTTTGTAGCGTTGCTCATTGGGGAAGGGGGCATATTAAGAATAATTACAAGTGACAAAACGCAATGCTGTATTTGCCAAAATAATTAATTTCATGGAGAAAGAGAATATATTCGCACTGTAGCAGAAAGCCACAATCTAGCCTTTTACATTCTTTGACAATGGAGACATTGACGCGATTCACTGTGCACAAACATACTTTGACTTATTTATAGGGCACTTGCTCTCTTATTGATGTTTTGCATTAACCCACTCTCCTCTATGATGCTTCCGTCGTGAGGGTATCAGTAAATAAAATAAAATACTTATGCATATCCATGTGGGTCCGCGAGTGATGGTAGCGCCCGAAAAGTATCGCACCAGCAGTCACAGTATTTTTAACCACTGGCTGATAAAAGAATACCCAACTGTTCATAAAACGTGTAGCTCTACTGCCTTTATAATGAAGTACAGCACCAACATCAGTGCAATACCATGCTGACGTGAGGCTCCTCGATACGAGAACTAATGAAGCAACGCTGTAGTTTTATTGATGTATTTGTAACTACGCTTAACTAGACTCTAACCGATTTACATAGCGTAGTGACCAATCAAACAATGGCGTGGCTGCACTTACAAATGCTACCACTTTTACACAAGTTTTACACCACTCTTACATTGCCCTTTTGTTGCAAGACTGGTGCTGTAAGTACGCGTGTCCTTTCTTGAGGTAGGAATGATCGCTTCAGCTCCCACTTGTTTCCATGCACTGACAACCATTCTATGCAATGTTTCCCCATGCGACCGTTCGCAGAGGCCTTGACGTGGCGCCCAATAGGGACGGTGCTGTTCCCTGCAGTTCTACTCATCCTGGCTTTCCTCATCCTTGCATCTTACGGATACTACAGGTACGGCAAGCATTTTAGCAGAGCTTCGTTATTAGCGGTCATGGATTACTCACCACCACCACCACCACCACCACCACCACCACCACCACCACCACCACCACCACCACCACCACCACCACCACCACAATCATCATCATCATCATCATCATCATCATCATCATCATCATCATCATCATCATCATCATCATCATCATCATCATCATCATCATCATCATCATCAGCTGGACTATACCCACTGCAGGGCGAAGGCCTCTCCCGTTTTCCTCCAATTGACCCGGTCCTGTGCTAGCTGCATCCACTTGACCCCTGCGAATTTCTTAAC
The DNA here is from genome assembly GCF_055883805.1 of Amblyomma maculatum. NCBI lineage: Eukaryota > Metazoa > Arthropoda > Arachnida > Ixodida > Ixodidae > Amblyomma > Amblyomma maculatum. The sequence continues at coordinate 30,756,207 of NC_139349.1, read as the reverse complement.
TTCATCCACCCACCTAGTTTTCCCGTCGCCCCCTGCTAGGCTTACCTTCCTTGGAATCCGATTGGTTACTCTTAGAGACCATCGGTTGTCCTCTCTTCGCACTACATGGCCTGCCCATGCCCATTTCTTTTTCTTAATTTCAACTGGAATGTCAGTAACTTGAGTTATTTCTCTGAACTCTGCATGCTTCCTATCTCTTAACGTTACCCCTACCATTTTTCGTTCCATCGCCCTCTGCGTTGTCCTGAACTTGAGTAGAATCCTTTTCGTTAACCTCCACGTTGACGAATACCGGTAGATTGCAACTGTTATGCACGTTCCTCTTGAGTGATGCTGGTAAGCTGCTAGTCATAATGTTTGAATACTTTCCAAATACGCTCCATACCAATCTTATTCTCATGGATGATGGATTGCTCATTTCCAAGACAACTGATAATTGTAGTTTTTAGTGCATTACTTGTGCAAAGCCGAATCTGCGTCCTGCGTTGGCCAGTTTTTACAATTCATACCAAATAAGTACTCTGACAAGAATTCAAAAATTGCCGCTCGTAAATGCAACTTAGCTTTCGTAATGTACGCGTATGGTCATATTTACGAGAATTGCAGTCGTTCTCACTGTTGGGACAAAATTGGAAAGACCGCATGACGCGAGAGTAATGTGACCCATGTACCCAGTGCACCTAAAGATCATAGCAAGGCGTTCCGCCCGTTCAAAGTGAAAAATTGCGTATCATTTTGAAAAATTTGGTTGATAGTCAAGTTGAAAGTGGCGCAAAGCTGATAGACCACTGGTTTGGCTATGCAAGAACAAAGCGCCATGAGAAGCAGTCGAAGTGCCACACGTGCCATCCATGTATTGCACCGCGCAAGAAAAAGCTGAGAGGAATGGTGACAAGCTAATAGAGCTAAGTTCACCTACTAAAAGCATTAATCATCTAAAGACTATTGTCATTAGAGGTCAAGGACTGGGTCCTGCAACCCAATTTTAGCGTTTCAGAGGTGATTTACCGGTTGGGCGTCTCAAAGGACCTTTCTGACACCTTATAATTATGTGGATGCTAGACTTATAAGCTTGGTATTTTGCTATTTGGCGGTCGGCAGCCCGTTTTGCTCGCACGCACGGTCACTCTGACCTGGCGCCTACGACCACCGCGCGAAACCGAAGGGCAAAGCCTCGGCCCTAAGCACAAACCACAAAACGCGGGCAGCGGCAACGATCATCACTAAACGGTAGCAACCCTCTGCAGTCGACATGGTTTATTTCGCGTCCATTCCACTCGCCGCTACTATATACGCCAAACTCTTCTAAAAGCCGGTCAGCCAGCCCACCAGCACTTCGCCGCCTGTCGTCTCTTTGATGACGTGTTTTTAGAAAGCTGGTGGCATTCAGTGGTCGCTATTTATAGGAGTTTGGGGCGTTCTCTTATATTAGTTTGTTGAGAGAACATTGCCTTTGCTTCTCGTTCTTCTAAGATAGTCACAGGATTGGAATAATTTTATCGCACATCCTGAACACGAATTGCCCTAAGAAGCAGTAAAAACTGAGTGACACGTCCTCTAGCACACTCTATATTGGAACAAGGTATACTTTTCAAGTTCTGGGGTCGACTTTCGCCCCTAATATATACGAAAATCTATATTGTTGTCTAAAAAGACATATTCCCACCCCTAAAAGACATTCATTTCATGTAATTAGCAATCCCAGAATACATTACAGTAAAAGTCTTGAGGTTAGTACTTTGAGGCGATTAAAACTTCGGTTAAAACATTGGTAACTGCCAGAACTTGGCACATATTGAAGTGAGATTCTGTTTCCGCTGGAGACCACATGCAGATTGTTCCGTATTGTTAGTGATGAAAATCTAGCCAGGGGCTTAGGCCGCATATCTTTTACTTCTAATGGGGGCACGTTAAACGACACGTCACCCACATTTTTACTCTTATATGATTATTTGCATTTAGAGTTAACCGCAGAAAACATTTACGGCGTACATGGACGCATTCGATAACATCAAGAGATAACATCGATAACGCTACAATGTCCAGGTTCTCGTTCGGCTGACAATCCGCCGGCGGCGTGTGGAGAAAATCCGGATTGGTCGAAAATGTTTGACGTCACACATGGAGCGGTGGTATTGAAAAGTAAATGAATTGCGAGGGAAGGTAAACGTAGAGGGCGAGGTTTGAAAGGGAGCCTCGGTCCCTATACCACTAGGGAACATTTGTACGGTTGGCTAAGCGGACTTTGTATCTACGTGGTGCGGTATTTCAGATAATGTGGTAGCTTATACCGTTGCACGCGGATGAGTACGTTTACGATTAGAGGCACCAATCGCGGGGGTAGTGTTCAAGCGAGTAGCAGCATGCATACTTTTATTTGGAGATACTGTCAATGCCATTAAGTATTTTTACAGGAATGGTTGAGAAGTGCCTGCAGGCATTTACTCATACAGGCACAAGCACATGAAATATATCACACATTCGTGAACAAGATGCCGTCATTCATATATTGACATTATTATAGATTCACGTTATAGATAGATAGTAAAAGAAAGACACTATATGACCTCACTTCATCGTGGTTGACAGTACACACTTGCCAGCAAGTGCAATACATTTGTTGACAGTAGACTGTGTGAACACCTCTTGGTCTAAAGATATTGAATCACTCACAGCTCGCAGGAAAACAATGAAAAACTGTATGTATTATTCGCGCAAAATTATTCCTGGAGTGTGAGTTGAAGTTGGGACGAGTTCCTCTGAAGTGTTAAATGTAATGTGAGCGTCAGAATTTACTTCAATTTTATTGTGCACGATGAGATACAAACATTTTAGGCATCGTAGCATAGCATGACTGGTTAGTGTATGAAGACCGATTTCGGACAGCTTCTGCGTCAGCGAATCAGTGCGCCTTTATCGATCGCAGACAAAACGCGTGGCTTTTCGCTGGACAGCATCGAACGTGGATACTTGATTTTGGGTGAACGGAAACCACACCACGTTCGCATATTCAAAGATCGGGCGTTTAAACGTCACGTAGGCAAGACACTTGACTTTCTTAGTAGAGTAGCGTATAGCGCCCGTTTTAGGAACATAAAATTTATTGGTCAGGGGGGAACATATGCGAATGAGGATTAGGAAGAGGAGTCGCTGGTGAAAGCCAACACTGTCTCGTTGTTCTTTTGATGATGGAGCTTAAACAGCCTCCAATTTTTAATAAGGCAGAATATTAGTAGGATATATGAAAGAGTTGTGACAAACAATAAAGTTGTACTGATTATAATAAGCTTAAAACAGCCAGCTATTCTCGTTTAATGCGTTTTTTATTTCAAATAAAGTGCAGCCTATCGCAGGATAGCTCCATCTATCGACGTCATCCGACGACTCACATTTAGAACCTTGTATCGTCTCGCGTACAAAAATCAGTTTTGTTTTCTGTCATAGGCGTGTCATGGTGCCGCGGGGAACTCTGAGTAAAAGTGAATATATCTTTAGTTGAATTCGCTATCGTTCAAAAGTGGTGCGTTGTCATTGCAAGGCCGTGTAAAACAATGTTAAAAGATTGGTTTGCAGTGGTTGTAGCATTGCGTTGCTGAAGGAAGGACCGTACGTGAAAGACGAAATAATTTATCATTTGCGAGCAAACTCTCATTATAATTCTAGTATCCGCATATTGAAACACTCCATGTCCTGACAGTGCTTCAGTAAAACCGCTCCACACTACAAATCAAAGGATTTTCTTTAGTCAGTGCAAATACTTCTTGTCTTTCTTAGAACCTAGCGATGAAATATAGGAAATAGTTTCCTTTATGGGGCCCTGCACATAAACACCTTCGCAACTTGTAAACGGTGTTCGTCAGAGCTGCAAACATAGAGAGCTCGGAAATTCACTTCAACTTATTTAATATTTATAGCTCGCTATGTAAAACAAAGGGAAGAGAAAGGATATTCTTGCTCGTTGCAATCTCACCGCTGATCTCGACTTCATTTGGCACCAATTCTAAAACTCTTCCCCTCTATGCAGGCTTACCGAACGCGGAGGAAGCAAACTGGAAGCGCATGATAACTTTTCGAGTGTGCTTGCGAGCCGCGTCGCCTCAGGCACTCAACGTTTGCGCAAGTGGTTCGAAGGGTGGAGCGTCAAGCGACTTTACGACGGAAGCTTCAGCCGAAGGCATCTGCCTAGCTTTGCTCTCAGTGCCTTTCAGATTCCAAGAAGCATCCTGGCTCGCTGGAATTGGCCGAAATATGATCGTTTTGGACAGGAAAACGGTCGCGAAAAAACTGGGGAGGAAAATCTTGCACCGATAGTCGAAGGTACCAATAGCAACTTCGAAGACTGCAGCAGGGCAGCAACGACCACGCATGTCATTGCGGAAGCCACTTTAGACCCTACTGAAGCGTCGCCTATACGTCCACTATACCCTATGCCTCGCTCAAGTTTCCGTGTTGATACAGTATACCCTACTCCTGTCACATCGCTGCAGGTGTGTGCAGAGAAACCGAGTCAATCTTGCGTTCCACGTCAGCACACTCCGTTATGCATGGTTGATGACAGGCTGCCGGCTCCTAAGCAAAGAACAAAAATATCTACTCTCTCAACGTCCACGTTAATGCCTTGTCGTCTGAAGCAACGAAAAAATTTCATATTGCTCTCAACTTCGCCATTAACCGAAACAGCTACTGCTCGTACTTCGTCTAGCTGCTGGGAAGAAAATGATGCCAAAATTTCATTATGTGAAGCAAGGCCCATGTCAACTTTCAGATTCACAAAAAGCGAGCTTTCCTTCAGGTTCCCAAAGAGATCCATGTCCGAAGAGACCCCAAAACCGGGCATCGAAGCATTGCGCCGCACCATATCTGAAGGCTTCCAACTGCTGGCGATGAAAGCGAAGGAGAACACCGCGTGTCCCTCGAGCTCCCATGCTTCGTCAATGGCACGTTGCGGGAAATCTTCGGAATCGTTAGGATGGACCACCCACTCCTATTCGAATATGATTGGGAGAAAAACCAGTGAGCGTTTTAAAGACTGTAGACCCTTACCGACTACGTTTCCATTATCCGCCTTCAGACACGGCGCGTGTAAACACGTGGACCGCACGCTGTTGGCATGGAACACGTTCACCATGCAGAACGACTCTGCACGGCCAGAAGATGAAAGCGTGTCTATGACTGATTCAGTAGCGAAAGTAGCTGCGCACAGGCGTCCTTGGATGCAACCACATATTTCCATCCAACGGCCACCAACAGCTGACAGGAATCGTTGCCGCAGAGGGCCCTTGACATATGGTATGGCGTCTCCCGTGTCGATGTCTGTGGCACCACAGTCGTCAACTGGCTTTGCCCTGTCAGAAATGGCGTCAGACGGCCACTTGCGTTGCAGCGGCGAGGCGAGTAGTCGAAGGCCGCCTTTTCTGCTGGAGTCGACAGCTGGTCCCACTGATCCCGTGGTTTCACATGCTACGAGTCTGATCAACCCGCCTCAGTTCGACCGCGCATCGCGCCCTCTAGATTTTGCGCTTTTATCTGCCATGATGCGAGCTGACCGCCGGGTTGAGGGCAGCTATTTTTAGTTCGAATTTTCGCACTCCGATTGCTCTGCGCATACCCACGACGAAGTTTACCGCTATTACTGCAGCGACGATGAATAATTAAACTTGATGCACCCTGCGTCCGTCCTTTAACAACTGTCCCAGGAGTCTTCTCTATCAGGTGTGGGTGTCTGGAGTTACCCGGCCTTCAGTCATTCAATTTTGTTTCCCTATGTTCTAGCGTTGAAATTTACTGACGTTTTTTTAGTCGGTAAAGTAAATCTTTAAAAATCTTCAATGCCGTGCGGAAAGTCACCTGAGAGCTCACCGCCTACTCTGCCACGAAAGGGCCTGATTAACTGAGAAGTTGACTTCACACGGTCACGTGACATGGGCCGCTAATTGGCAGGCGGGTCGTCTGCGCTGGTTGGTCTCTGGAGTGTGTGACGCTATAAGACGACGCGACGTGCGTATAGTTTGCAGGTGCGCTGGCAGATGCGCCAACCACTCAACATGGCTGAGTACGTTGACGGTAGGTTGGATTCACGACCACCTATAATTGCTAAATAAACGATAACACTTGCCTGCAATGACAAACCTACAGCAGCAACGTTGTTTCTAACGCCGTGCATTTCATCCTTACGGCGACTTAAGCGTGTCCGTAATCTGGGGGCAAGCGTTATGAGCACCATGTTCCCACGCACCACATGCTCAAGGAAAACTACCATTTTGTGTGCTATCAATTTGAAGTTGAGGAGAAACTACTGAAAATTAGGCTAATACTAGACGTGGTTTTTTTTTGCATACGCATACGGTCCACGTTCGAAGCACCCGGCTTTCTTGATTAAATACTTCACGTATACGATAACAGGACAAGGTACTTTCTTTCAGTGTTCGGTTTACATATCGTGATAAATGAATATAAAATTACATTCCTCGTGTCTATTTGACCACAATGGCTCCTATGAAAAGGCGCTGCTTGTCAGAAGTCCAGTCTTACACATTTCTTCGAGGTCTTGAGGCTTGTGCGTCGACAGGACCAGTCAGGCTGATGATGAGCCAACTGGTGCACAGTGCTACTTCTACCGCCACAGCCAGAGAGTACGGCGTTAGAGTAGCAGCAGCAGAAGTAGCAGAGACAGCTGGTGGTGTGGACGAAGCCAGCAAAAGATTCGGTGGCGGCTCTTCAGGTGCCTCCGGAAGCGCCCTCGGCGAAGCATCCCCGACCAGCACGCAAAGTCCTGTGGTCTCGTTGCATCTCGAGTTTAAAGGACAGCGCGAACACGTTGGGCCTTTCAAGTAGAGGGGCTTCCCAAGTTCATTCCCTGCCGGTCCGTAATTGCAGACGTACACGATCACACCCTTTGGATAGTCCAGGGTGGTCATGTTCCCTTTCGCATATCCGCAGCCTACGGCGTACGTTTCGGCCCAGGCGAGCTGCGTAAACGCGTCGCTCGGTGGGTCGGTTACAACGTAGGCGTCCACTTTGGACGCGTAGTAGTTCAGGCTCTGGTCAAACCAGTCGCGTACCACGAAGCGCCATTCGACAGGTTGCAATGGGGGCGTCATCCGGATGGCGAATACGTTCTGGCCCGTATTCGGAAAGGCGAACGTGAAGCGGTCCTCAATGAGGTCGTGCTTCGCTTCGCCCTTCTTGTCGGTGCCCTGTCTTGCCAGCGCTTGGGCGACGTCGCTGAGCTTCTTGTCCCAGCGCAGCTCGATCATGTTGGCTGCAGAAGGGAAGTCGGCCAGCTGTCCGAGCGCTATCTGGCTCCGGTAGCGGTTGTGAGCCCAGAGGATGTCGCCTATCGTGATACTCAGCGTGCCGTTGAAGATGCTGAAATTGGAGGGCGTCCGTGCGCAAGCGGTGTGCGTGGGCCGCTTTCTGCGGTACGCTGCGCAGTCTTCCGTTATGTTGCTGGCAGAGCACAACTGGAGCAAAACGGCGAGCGGCAGCAGGAAGCCGGATTCCATCTTCTTCTGCTTCTTCGTCTTAGCTCGTGAAAGGGGCTCGTGCTCGTCAAGGGATCGGAACTTGGAACGGCCATCTTTGCTCAGCACAATTTCTTCCTACGAAGCTTCTATCCTATCTCTGCTGGTCAACCTCTACATGATGTTTAAATTATTAGTGTTAACAATAAAAAAAAAAAAGAGCAAAATCTCATAACATCTAGCGAGTAAAGAGAATGACTAAGCAAGACAGAAAAGGGCATATCATGCGCGCGTAATTCCGATCTCTCGATGGTAGGGTCGCGCAATTTCTTCCTCCTTACTTGTTGTAGGTCAGTGAGTTAAATGGTGATTCCGGCGTAGAAGTGTCTCTGAACGCAACCTAATGGTAATACACAGCCACTGAAGGCGGGAAATAAGTACCGAAATAATTACTGAATTGAATATGCGAGCATGGCCATACCATACCATTTGATGTTGCCTCCCGGCTCATACAGAGCTGGTTTTGGAGCTACTTATAACCAAAAACATCACATAATGCTATCTAAAAGACCCCCCTCCCCCTACACACACACACACACACACACACACACACACACACACACACACACACACACACACACACACACACACACACACACACACACACACACACACACACACACACACACACACACACACACACACACACACACACACACACACACACACACACACACACACACACACACACACACACACACACACACACACACACACACACACACACACGCACGCACGCACGCACGCACGCACGCACGCACGCACGCACGCACGCACGCACGCACGCACGCACGCACGCACGCACGCACGCACGCACGCACGCACGCACGCACGCACGCACGCACGCACGCACGCACGCACACACACACACACACACACACACACACACACACACACACACACACACACACACACACACACACACACACACACACACACACACACACACACACACACACACAATGATATATGTTTGTAATTTATTAGTTTTCAATTAATTGTCAGTTGTAAAAAAAAAGCGCCGAAAAATTATCGACGGTGAGAGCAGGCGTTAATGGTGCTCTGCTTCATTTTAACAATATTTCTGCTAATTGTCGCCAGGTAATGCTGCTCAGAGGACCATACCATTGCGAAAACGGAATCACGCCACATACGCTACTAACATTTGTGATGTCTTCTTTCTTCTTCACTTAGTCCTCCTCGCTGTGCGCCAGTGTGTTGTCGTCTTGCTGGAATGACTGAGTAGCCCAATTTTTTTGTTTAAATATAAGAGCATACGAACGAATAGAAGAGCATTCATGTCGTGCGGCTAGGAATACTGGATCACATAATGAACTCATAGGACAGATTGCTTTTGTGTCTTGTAAGAATCAGGACCGCACAATAATACCTTGAACGTGTTACTTAATATTCCTGGCCGCACAGCATGCATAATTGGTGTGATGAAAAGGTGACTTGCACATACTGCCTATTCAAGCAAATTCAGGTTACTTTATCTGCGGTTAAGGATCTGCATGCCGCAAATGAATGGGAAAGTGGCTGTTGACTTTGTAGAGCTTAGGAGAAGGAAAATCTGCAGAGTAAGTTATGTTTTCTATATTCGTCACTCCTTAACAATATGCAACAGACATTATCACGTTAAGCAAAGGACGGAAGGAGAAATGAAATAAGGAAATGTTATCATACGACGTAGGCGGCCTACATAATTAGCATGTGTTAGAAATGATAAGATTACTTTAAGGAAAGCTCCAGGAACTGAATGACGCCATTTTGAAAAGGGGTCGAACATTACTACTGGTAACAACGCGAGCGAGGCCTCAAATATGATCATATTCTTACCTCAGTCAATTCTACGCTTGCGAAAACGTGTGTTAGGATTGAAAATTGCTTCAAGCAGTATTATGTGGCAGCTGTCTGATATAAAGGGATGAATAGTTAAATAGTTTTTCAAATCCATTTTTCCCTCCAAATGGGTTCGCGTCGAACTCTACTGCGGTATTCTGCGCACAAAACAATAGGCAGGTCTACTGGAAAAATATGAAGTGATGAATTTTTCGTTTGATAGTTCTGTAATATTCAGCGTGCAGAAATATGGGACAAGGGTGACCAATTGCTCGTTTGCACCCACTTGAATCTAACTGGGCCATGACCAATATGTCCGGTTGTCGTAATAAAGATTAGTCCATGACCTCTATCGCGCCGCCTTATCATATGCTAAGGTGTGGAATATTGCAATTCGCAGCGCAGGCCGAAATGACGCCACTGCTATGGAGAGATGAAATGCGTTCAGTTTCTCCCTCCCTTCAAGAACGGCTCTGTGTACCTTGGGCATGGTCCGTCTTAAGACACCTTACTAATTCCAGAGTAGTAAATGGCAATAGCCCACATCCGGTCACACCGAGCTGAGCATAAGGGAAGCAATGATGCTCCTCAGAAAAATTACAGAAACCTCCCATTCGAAAAGAAAACCACAGAACCGTGTCAAAAATACGACAAAATATTCTTTAGTCCTGTCGTAAACGTAAGTAGTTCTGTAGTACTTTCTGTAGTTCTGTAGGTTTTCTGTAGTATATTTCTGTTGTCTGTAGTTTTGTAGCACTTTTCTGTTGTAACTACAGAATTTCTAATGTTACTACAGAACGTGCTGTTGTCACACAGGTTTCTCGTCGAAAATCGCACAGAAATTCTTTCGTAACAGAAAGTTTTTGTAGTTTCTTCCGACTGGGCTGCACTGTCACATCAGACCCATGCTCCAGCAATATCGAGCATCAAGGGCCCGAAAATTAAACACCACACTGTGCCATTACAGGGGAAAATGCCTGCGCGGAAATTCTCCAAAAGTACGCCCTAAGCGCATACCATATTGACAGCAGCAGCGTCCGCTACCTGGGATCTCAACGCGTTACCGACCTCACCGACTACGGGAACAAGCTAAGGAAAACGAAGCAGTTCACTCGGAACGAAAGCGCACCAAAATAATGATAATCCCAAAACCAGTCTTAGCAGCAAGTTGGTTTTTAGCAGCAAGTGCAAATAACTGGTTGTTAATATAAACATTTCACCGCGCAGGACAGAATTTTTATCATTACGCATTATCTTAGATTTATCATACTAACTTTTAACATCTCAGTCATGTTCTGCCTGTCTAGGGCCTACGTAAGGCTTCGCCATTAGGGAGATGAGTTACTTATCAAGGCAATGTCATCAACACACCCGCATGCCCAAATTGTTCTGAGCACTATGCAAACTTAGAACACTGCATGTTTTCCTGCCCTGTTGCAATTCAGTCACCTCACTTTCCACATCCTCCTCCCCCAACTTGGGGGGCTTTGTTAGCCTATGACCAGCTGAAAGACCAGTCGGCCTTGGTGACCCTGGCCCAGGACATTCTCGTCTTAAATAAAGTTGTTTCCTCCTCCACGGAGATTACTGACGTGTTCTCCAAAAACTTCTATTATTTTCATCTGTTCCCGATCTGGTTCTCTGAGTACCACCTTTAAGAATAGTGCAGGGGAGATCGTGTCTGCTATACCTCACACCACGCTTTGCTTGAAGTTCGTAAATGGGCCGCTTTGGGTAAAAAAAAAAAAAAAAAAGGCATGTCTGCACAAAAGAATTCGTCTTCATTCGGCGTACCGCGATAAATATGTGATGATCAGCCAACGACTGCATGAGTCTAGTAGACATTGTCGTGGCAGCAAATCAATGCCTACGCATCAAGCGGCCAGCTTGTAAATGCGCACTAAGTATATTATAGTATCGATGCTTTACCGTCCCTCGCTGCCATTCCCAACTAAATGAGCGCTGGGTTATGACGCGTTCATCATTTCATCTTTCAATCTCGGCGCACAGTGGCTGATAAAAGGCCCCACCTCAGTTTCAGGAGCACGCACTCTTTTCAGCCGCGCTACGCACTTGTCGAGCGTAATAGGGATCCTCGAAAGTGGGCGCCTGCGTGCATTTGTGCCTGTAACACGCGGGAACAACGCAGCGTGTTGGACAACGTTAATGGGTTCCCTTGCGTATTAGGCTCGAGTTTCCGCACTCTCAAGATCAAGCGGCTCATCAAAAACGCCGCCGGCGCGACTGCCACACAAAGCCAGGCTTCTATTTCTGTGAGTTGCTTTGCTTCCACGGCTCATAGATTAAATTCGAATATTTAGGCCCTTTAAATGTGCCCGGCTTACCGAATCTCTACCCAGTGCATAGATTCGACGCTGCCGCCGTCGCCCTGTAATTGCAATGGTGAGTATGCGGACTTGTGAATGGGTCGGGCTCTGAACGTCTAATCTCTTTTTGTGGAATGCTCTGACCTTTGAGTCGTCAGGTGTCAATCGTTGAGGTACGAAGCATAGCAGAGGCTATATCCAGTGTCGTCCGCTGATTTGAGAGCTGTTGCGTATCCGGAAAGCTGTACCTAAACTTCTTGCCGTTAAAGATCTGCTTTTCCGAGGCAACACAGGTGGCAGTTATCACAGCGCATGCTTGACAGGCGCCTGAATGGCCCTGAATTAGGCGACGCTATTACGCCTCGTGCCAAAGCTTAGTCGGTTCCTGGTGGGTTAAAGTGAGGATGTGCTTATGTGGTTTCAACGCATGCAATATGACATAAGGGTGTATAATATTGTTCGCTGAAATCTTTGCAGCAATATTGCCATTTTTCACTCAAAAACACGTCTTCAAGAAAATGCCATTTGCTTGAGCATATATCAGAAGACACTTCAGATGAACTAGCGGATATGTTTTGAAGTTATTGCTGATCAGTTTTCTCATTTGGTTTCTATTTTAAGCACCTTCCAACACTTAAATCGCTATCCACACCGCTTTATCTAGAAGGAACATAGCTTGACGAGATATGTTTCAAATGCTAGACGTCGGAAGGAAAATACACCACCGAGTATGTTAGTATTCTACAGTACCATTTTATGAGCACTTACGTGGACGACATTCTGCTCCAAATCCTCCAAAGAAAAGAGAAGAAAGCAGACAGGTTCTGCAAATGCGTTGTATAGTTGAGACGGCCGCTTTGATATTTGACTTTAATGGTTTCGCGTCATACAAAGACAAGAAAGTTTATATAATAAAAAGCGAAAAGGCTGCTAATGAGTGTTGTGATAACCACTAAATAAGTAGAGAAATGTCTTATCTCAAATACTTTCTTGATGGAGCCAGTCATTTCCATGTTTTCGAAAAGTATGAGCAAGAAGAGCATTCTATGTAATGCATAAAAACACGCGCGAATAATAAATAGTGTTTGGCAAAATGCATAGTCGGAAAAATATCGAAGTAATGAAACATTTCTTGAATGACTCGATTTGTACACGAATACATACCTAAAATATAGTGCCATTATATTATCCCAGAAATGTGAAAAAAAGTTTAGAGAAAGAAGGGCCCATCGTACCCAAAGAAGTTTCAGAACTTGTTTACATATTAAGGAAGCGGAATAAGTATACCACGCTTAAAGTACGTCACTGCAAACAGACGCCAAAAGTCATATTTGCTCACACCTGTCATGTTTTTTTTTTTTTAATTGGTATTCCTATATAGCTAATTCCTTGTTGGCTTCTTGTAAATCTTCTAATATACAAAATATAAGTTCTGATTGTTTTCGCGCAATTTTAACATGTGCTAGAAATAAGCTACAGTTCTCATAAGTCTGAATATGTTTCGGTGCAATAATGCTCTTTTATTTTTGAAAGAGTTGTTTGGGGGCGCAACTGTATACATACTTAAAGTATGTATACAGTTTTTTTTTTCATTTTTGTCCTTTTATGGGCGCTTCCAGTCGCATTCATTTTCCGCTTGTTCGGAATTTTGTTAAAACTTGCTGTCACTTTCAAGCGATATGTTCTGCGGGTATTTGTATCAACGGATATTTTTATATGTCATGGAGAGGACATAGAGAGCACGACTGCTCAAATGGCTATTATCCACGGCCACAATTATAGCATGAAGCACTAATTTTAAATGCTTTTAAGAGTAACGCGGTTTGAGGATTTGCAAGGTTTGATGATATAAAGGCTAAAAACAAAGGCTTATTTTTACGTTTTCACCGGGCACACCAGACAGTCGAAGTTATCGAAAAAGACTTGATCGCGCGAGCCGATCCACACCTAATAAGGTCAGGGTCATTTGAAGTGCAAATTTAGTGCCGCACAAAGACCTTCTATACCTAGCGTACGTAGTGAAGGTTTCGCTTCCGTTGTAAACAGGTTTATAAGAAAGGAAAGGTGCACTATCTGTCAAGGTCACTTGAAGGTGAAAACCGCGCATGCCCGACGGCTCGAACTACCTGGCGTAGTGAAGCTTTCGCTTCAAAAACTGTGACTTCATATGGTGATAAATTTCGTTGTGGATTGTGTGAAAGCAATGACACTGCTTTTGGTCTGACACTCAAACTTTCGTTCGCTTAAGGAACTTAAGTCGAAAAACCGATATTGCTTCTTGTTCACTACAGTATTGCCTTTGATATTCTCCTAAAGAATTAAAGTCCTTTAAACGAAGGACCAAGAAACGTTAAGCATTTGATACAATTGACACTACCCAGTCGAGAAAACTACAGAACCATGTCAAAAATGCAGCAAAATATGTAGCTTTGTTGCAGCGTCATAATTTTCCGTGGTTGTGCAACTATATATTTCTGCAGTTGTGCCGCTTCTGTAGTAATTATCTGCGGTTTGTATTTCTGAAGTACTTTTCTGTGGTAACTACTTGAAATTCTGGAGCTAGTATATGATTTTTTGTTGTCACTGCAAGTTCGAGGTCAAGGCGCAAACTGTCTGTTGTAAGCACAGAAAATATTCTGATTTTTTTTTCCGAGTGGGCAGAAAAAGAAGAACATGGCATGTCCTCACTCCTAAACACGCAGCTGCGCCTGGTTGTCATCGTCCTCTCGACATTAGGCCAAAGCACGGTGGGCCAAAGCCAAACTGAAGAGAAGTGCGCGCCAGAAGGAAGCATCGTAAGCTTCTTTGCTTCTTTTAATTTGCACAAATTACGGGGCACAACAATGACATCGGGCGCACACTAACGTAGTTCCTACCGCTTGATGCACTTAGTTTAAGCGATCGTAGAAGTAAAAAAGAGTGAATCGTTTCACTAGCTTACTGCTAGCGAAAATTAGTTCCAAGAACTCCGAACCCTACATGGTGAATGCGCTTTATCACCGATTGCACTCGTGAGTGCGTTCATGTATCGCCATGTCTTCCGTCCGCTTTTCTTCTTCCGGGAATTCGCATATAGACAGTCACTATTATACGGATATACCTTCATCTATTACGTCCTGCTTGTTGTCCACTTGGGGTGTACCGGAGTCAGCCAACTAGCGGTGAACAGCACGGCTATGAACAATACTACAGCAACACGAATACGTTTATTAAGACGCCATGTTAGCTTGTTCCCCCCCCCCCCCCCCCTCCCCCCCATAGGACCCCACCACAGTTGCCAGACGCGCTCTTTCCGTCGGCCAACACCCTTAGCTCATCTGGATATCACAAATAACTCCTGAATAATAGCGCAATTGTCACATATATGCCACTACATGTTGTTGTTTTTTATCAGTTAAAGCAGGGCTGCTGCAAGTTTGCGTCTGTAACTGTCGCGCGCAGTGCCACTTCCTGACGGTGCCGTGCTGCCCTTCTCTGACGTGCATCCGGTTCACGCGCACCTCTGGCATGAACGGCATCTGCATGCTGGACGTGCATTCGGGCGACGAGTACAGCGTGCCCTTGTTCTCCACGCCCCAAGGCCGCAACGAGAAGAATACACCAACCTTGCCGCCCAACACGCGCTTTACGGTGCCCCCCTCACCGACGGCACCCTCCGAATACACCAACCCGGCCACTTTGCACCCCTGCTGCTACGAGAAGTTCACCTGCAGCCGCTAGGCGCTTGGCATATTGTTCGCAATAGCTGCCAGACACCCCGTTTGGAAATCCGTCTCAGTAGCATTGATATGGAATTTAGGCACTAAATTCAGCGATTCTACTTGCTCTAAGCAGCTGCGAATTAATTTTTTCTTAACGCGCTTCATCGAAGAGAAGCGTCCACACGACCATGACCATAATTTATTTTGATCGACATTCTCTTTCACGTAACGTTAATTATTCTAACTAAATGAATACTGGTAACCTTATACCAAATGTGTACGACAGCGCATCATCGATGACTTGAATGGTTTTGAAGCTTGGCATTTTTGTAAGGCCAGTATATACAGTGTTCTGCAACTTTATAGGAACCGGTCGAGGCGGGAAAATTTTCCAAGACGGTTCCGATAAAGTTGCAGAACACTGTAGATGGTTTTACAATGCGTTGCTTCCGAACATTTCAAAAGCTGATGGCAGCTGTAGCCAGAGCCCGTAAATGGCAAGTTCGCACTGGCGCAAATTTGTAATCCTTTCTTTTTCGTGTGTATTTCCTACCTTAGTACCAGCGCACGTCCTTATCACTTTGTCGCACTACACGCGACCTAATCGCTCTGGATCCAGCGCGACAGTCCCTACGACGATCGGAAATGTTCGAACTGTGAAGCTCCGTGGTTATCTGTGCGGTCGCAGGCAGTTGTCATTCTGCTGCTGACAACCACCAAGAGTGCATCTTGTTTATCCAGCAGTTAAGTTTCTTCAGTTTACGTGTTGCCAAAATAAACACTTTGTTTCGTTATATAGCCGTACGTTTTGCAAAAAGTGATCGATACAACGGGATTTTCACGAACTTCTATAGCATTCAATTCGTAGCGTTGATGTCGGCTGCTGATCTGACGTGGCTGCGCGCTACAATAGCATGCCGCACTTCTGAAGTCGTGTGGCCGTAGCTGCATCACTCCACGTTGCAGGGCGTTCGATGACCTTCACAATAGAAACTCAAAATCTTCACAATAAATACATATATATTTACCGCTAGAATCGATATTTTAACCGAGTGATACTTTTGTACGGGGTGCAGCCGCAAAGTATTTTATATGCGATCACAAATTTGGTGTTAACAGCACGCTTAACTCTACTTTTACAATGTCAATAAATGCATTTTTGTGCGAGTGCATATATATATATATATATATATATATATATATATATATATATATATATATATATGCAAATTTTCGTTGTTGTTCCCTAAAAATGCTAATTTTGTCTTAAAAACGTCATGGAAATAGTGTGTTGTTTAGCTTTAGCGTTCCATTTGCCTTCGGAGGCATTTCGTTTCTATTCACACCCATGTTCAGCATTAGGTGATATTGTCAATTGGTTTTGCTGAACACTGCATCAATACCGACAGTGTATAGACAATACACCCAACAGCTTGAGCTCTAAACGGCGTAACAACTTTTTTCCTGTCGCTGTATCCTGGTATTTCAAAGCGATAGGTTGCAACATTTCGCTGATAAATTGGTAACGATACCCGCAAATTCCGGACAAACGCGCTTCTAAACAGGAAGTTTATAAATGAAATTTTTTTCGCGTCTCGCAAAATTACATAATTATTAGTGGTCTCAAAATTACGCAATCATAGTACATTGGTCTCCCCTCGGAAATGTCGCTGTTTTTTTGTTATTAATGCTTTTGCCGTCATCAAAAACGATCGTCATTGATTTTCTGTGCCAGTCTTAACCACTCGACGCGAGGGGAAGGACAAACTTAAAACAGAGATATGCCGTGCATTGGAAGAATTGGACCATTCCCTTCAATATTTCCATGACAGTTTATTACATTATTCCACAGTTGTCCCACTATTAAAACTGGTGTTCAAGAAAGCTGGACTTGTTGGCTCCGCATTTCGTGGGCGACAAAGCTCAAGCTGTCCTCCCAGGACCATGTCCGCGGTGATGTCGCGCACTGGTGAGCAAATGTCACTCGTCTTGCGAGCGCTATAAAGAAACCTGAATGTGCGGGTGAAACCCTCGCTACCAACATTGGACTAATCCAGGATGTACAGAAATTTGATCACTGGTCATCCTCGCGGAGCTAAATCTTACTCCATTTTTAACATGGCTCTGAGCGAGAAGAGTCATATACCATCGAGCCCAGCAAACTGGAGATAGTTCGCGCGGGTTGAGCTTTAGTAGTTTTCACAGTGGTTAATATATGGATGATATTTATCTTGGACTTTCGTCAAACGTACACATGTCATTGAAGACCTAGTTTTTTTTTTTTTTTCTTAGCTTGTGAATCGCTCATTACATATGTATATTGTGGGACAGCCTAGAAGAAACTGTCTGTCAGATTTTCGCCTTATTATCTCAAACTACCGTTTCTTTTTTAGCTTGCGGCAGACTTTACGCGAAAGTGTTCAGATCAAAAATTGTTTGCACTTTTACTGAAATATTTAGAGTGTCATATAGCCGCGAACGATTTCAATCTTTATTTGTTCTTTTTTTTTTCTTGACATCCGTCTGCATGCGGCTTTATCATTGAGTATAGCGAAAGATTGATTCTGAACTCTGTTCGTTGATCTTTGTCGCGAGACGCAGCTTTATCATTTTCTTTTTTTCTCAAGATGCGCCGAGATGTATCTCGAAGATTCCAGCCACTCGCCCTTGTTTCTACAATGTTCCAGGTTACGCTAGTCATCGTTTGCGGCTTTATCTAGATGTTTCTTCGCCGCCTTTAAATTGGGCGTTGACAAGTGCGACGGGTATTCGACCGACGAGCACGTTTACTGTTATCGCCGCTGCCGAATCGCTTAACTCTTTTGTGGGCGCAAGTGAGCCCAAATAAAGAGTTCAGTCCAACGCCAGTCTCTTCATTTGCTTGTTTCGGAATCTGGTCACCTACACGTAAAACTATTCTCCCTTGTTGGATGCCTCAAATGTACATTAATTCATCTCCGTTTGATGCCTAAATCGGACTTTTTGAGCGCCTAACGATCCGGCTTCTGAAAAGCAAGGTGACCTGTCATAAATAGCAGTCCAATTGCCGGCCAGATAGACTCGAAAAATTGCCTACTGTTGCAGTTGTTTTACCTCTAAAGCACCTCAGCGGCCACACTGTAGTGGAAAGGTTGACAATGGACTCCTAACTTCGACGCTTGTAGGCGCTACAAGGTAAATGAGCACTTATACCATTAGCGAACGAAGGCGTTGAACGAAGCCAAGGAGAGCGATGTGAAAGACGGGACAAAAAATCAAGTGACGACAGACTCAATTAATCACCTTTGAAATTCGAAGTTAATTTTTGCAGTTTTGATGTTTCTCAGTAAACCGCAGATACTGCATTTCCGTCTTAGATCGTTATTCTCGAAACCTAATCAAAAACACTTCTTTATGGCCTACGTATGTACCTGAGCCGCATGTAGTGTTCAGAGCATAAAATGATGTGTGATGAAGGCTGAAATTGATTGATATAAGTAGAATGATACCTCTCAAGCTTCATGCAAGGCTGCCAAAAGTTAATAGAAAGAACGCGAGAAAAGTGAGCTCATGTCTGAAATCATGAGTCTTGGCTTATATCACTCAATCAGACGGCTGCGTCCGCCGGTCATGGCCCGCACTCGTACTTAGTCGTACTAGACAACCACCGCTGCAATCGGAAGAAAATGTCCTGTAAAATTGCTTAAAGTTCGCTTTACAATGTTGCTTTAGTCAGTTTTATAGAACTTTGTAACGCGTAAAAAATATCGACGAGCACATCAAATATCCCTCAGTTCGATTCGCTTAAATCAAATCCTATTTTCGAACTTATTCTAAACCAATCGGTTCTCAAGTTTTCGAACAGTCGCATACTACTTTTTCGAAATTATTCTAAACCAATCGAATCTGTTCTTAAGTTTTCGAAACACTGCCAGAAAAGTCAAATTGGGCACTCGACAATTTTCTTCTGTGCATGTTTCAATAACAAGTTCTACTCTGACATCGAAGTCTATGGTAATGCGATCAGGCTGCACGAAATGTAGAGTTCAGAGGCGGGAGGTAAATCCATGTGCGGAGTTCACAATTCTCGTGTACATCCTCGAAGATAGGCAAATGTCAAGTTTCAGACAGGTGCAACCCATCCCTTCATGGTGACAATGCTGTGTTCTCACACAATACTGACGTCCACAGAAACGTTTCCTATTAGACTGTGGATTTGTATTCATCTTGCCTCTTCGTTCCATTTATCCTTTCCCCACGTGGACGGCAGCAAATGGGGGCACTGCTCATTTAACGCCCCGGCCTCTCGATCTTCTACTGAGATGAGGCGGGCTTTGTTTTCTTCAAGGTCTCCATCAGTAGATGCAGGCAATTTTCCCGTGCTTATGGGGGTGACGGTCGTAGAGTTGCATATGTGTTGATGCTGTACATTAGCTAGGGGGACATGGGCGTTGCGTCTTTTGACCGGCAAACTAAGGAGCTATAGCACCGTCCTATACGGATGTACGAGTGGGGCTTTTACGAAAGCGAATCGAATACGAATCGAATAGCAGCAGCTACAGCACCGAATCATGAACCAGGTATTTGTGAGATTGTTGGCTTCCTGTGCGGACATTCACATGAAGCGAATGATCATGCAGAGGGAAACAAAGGGAGCATGTAAAGTTTGAAAGGCGACGAGTAATTAGGAAGCGCTAGCGAATTTACCACTAATGACGACAAGCACGAGAAATCGAGTCATGTCCCCATGATACCGTGCGCAACGGCGGGGGTTTCTTAACCTGACCAATCCTTGCTTCGTCGTCCAATCTTGAGGTCCATGTATGAGCAATTTCGACGGTGATACACGAATTAAATGCATCATGGGGCTGAATCCTAATACTGTACAGATAGATCGCAGCAGCGTGGGTTGCGATGTCGGCCTAATACGTTTTTGATATAGTTGTCGAAAAAGAAAATGACGAGTTTCGTGCCAGTTATTCGAAAACTGTCTGAAAACTTGAGAACGGATTCGGTTCGTTCCGAATAAGTTGAATCTACACTATTTGGTTCGTTCAAAGTCTTGAGTACAAGGATATTCGAATTTTTGTTCGATAATTTAGAATATTTCACATCTATACTATAATGCGGCGCCGTCGTTTTCACTTTGGGTATGCATTTCGCACAAATATCCATGCGTTACGCTAATATTTGCACAATTATTCGTATTCTACTCGGTATTATCTCTGCTCAATAGTTGCCCGACTGGGCTTTGAAAAAGTAGTATCCATATATTCCTAAAGCTTTGGGCAACTGTGTTCAAGGAGAGACAACTAACACTGTGCAGTACATATATATATATTTTTGCACAAAATTAAACATGAGCTGTTGCAGCTGCCAAGACGCTTCGACGCAGACAGAACATTTTCCACACTGTTAAACTGTATATTTACAAACACACGTGAGAACTGACGCTAAAAAAGAAAAGCAGCTAAAATGTATTGGACCCATCCTTCTAACAGTATATTAATTTAAACCTGTACTTTGGGGGCATAAGTGGCGTACACCTTACGAGCTTCGACTATAGTCTGTACAGCAGCATGAACTTATCTGATTTTTCGATGAACATCAGCGCGTAGAGATTGAAATGATCAAGCCGATATGCCTGCACGGAAAAGCGACCTCTTCTTGAACTGTCTTGACAGAAGCGGCCGTAAAGTGGCGGTACGTGCAGCGTTGTCGAAGTGCACGTGGTATATACCCCTTTTTCTGCACGCACCGTGCACCTTACGGGACATTCTCCGCACTTAACGCTTGCTGAGAGATTAACATATCCTATCGGCACATCTATAACTTTACATCTCTCGCTCTTTTACACCAGCTTATGACTGTTGCAGGCTGTCATCCTCGGTCCTCAATGTCACGTGTGAGGGCCCAAACACTGTTCGCGCAGGATGTCTATATCCAAGCCTCTTCCAACAAGACCGTGGCCTCCGCGGCGGCGGACGTTTACTGGGTCGCCGGGGCGTCGTAGGCACCGTTGAAGTGCGCCGGCAGGCGAGCACGCGTTGCACTGTCCTGCAATGTGAGAAAGAGCTAGAGTCATGGGCGTGGTAGAGAACGGCCGCTATCTGCACTGGTATCCAGCATGCTGTTTACCTCATTCGGCTTGCTATGGCGTACGCAACACAGCCTGAGCAAAGTATCACTCAGTTAGTCAATCAGTTTATTAAATAATTAATAGGCAAATCAGCAGGCTTTACGCGAATTCCGATTTTGTAACGAATGTGCTGAAAGATCCACGTTTGTTAATTGAAAATTCACCGAAAGCGTGTTATTGTGATCTAAAAACTGCTTGCAGCGTTTTAGGATATTGCTGTACTTTACTAGTGTGCTTATTCGCAAATAACATTGCTTTAGTGTTGCGTAACAACCATATATCTTGATTAAACGAAGCTTTAAGAAAGGGGGCCACCCTCACCGGTGGCTGCTCAACCATGGCAATCTGGTTGCCCTTGGCGACTGGCCTGGAGGCGGCTTCTTCGGCTCCCGCCGTGTCGGCCTCCACTTCCCACGAAGGGTAGTCGTCGAACAGCTCGTCCTCTTTAGGAGGGTCCAGCAGCGGAAGCCGCATCACGAAGCCTACGATCAATATGAGCATGCCCCTTATGATATACGGTATACAGTTTCAGACATCCCAGCTTGAAGTGAAAAGCTACCACATCGAAGGTAGTGACCAAGATGGACGGCGTCACCTGTACTGTCAGCGTTGTGGTAATGTGGCGCGATTGAAGAATCACTTTTCTTTCTGAACTGTGAGAATGACAGCTAGATCGGCGTAGATTCATTCGTAAGAATATCTCCTTGAAAAAAGCGCGCCTCTTTTATCCTGAATGGCCGCAAACACTGCAAGGGAATGCAAAAATCTGAGGCAATTAGCAGGTGGCCCAGCGGCGTGGGCAGGATAGGGGAGGGGAGTGGCGTATGCTTCGTAACCTCACTGACATCTAACGGCGCGTGAAATCTCAAGATTTTGTTGAGAGACGCGCAGAGAAAAATCGCACTTTCGAGTTCATAAGAAATGACTTGATTGTTATAATGACCAGCTGTAACTTTATGATGGTTAGTTTTAACCAGGTTGAGGCGCAATCTGGAAAAGGTAAGGACAATCAAGACTGGTGCTATGAAGGCGAAAGCGTGATTGCCTCGCCGCATTTTTTTCTTCTCTGTGCCGATTGACATCAATCTGCAGAGAATAGAACCTACATGTGTCCAGTTCGGTAAAAATGCTCCAATCTACGGCTACGTATGCCCTCCACTCTGGTCACACTCGAGCTCAGCCGCAGCCAATCTGTCGCTGACGCGTAGATCGCCCCAATTTCGTCATTTATCATCTGTATTTATCCTTTCTGCGTATATCGCCTTATATGTTCTGACGCTAACACAGGTTATATACGAGACCGCCAATAGTAGTGCCGCCCGTCCCACCAATCCCACCAGTACATGTGACTCCCTGCCATGAACTGATTTCCGACTTGATTCTCAATCGTGGCTCGCTCTTCCTGAAGGCAAACTGCACTTATACAACGTATATACTAGTATCTACTCCCTTCGTTACTATTTTTACCTTTGGAATCGACCCCTTACTGCTTCTTTATTTTCACATTTCGTCTCTTTCGTTCGCTCCAGTGGCCTTCGCAACAATTTCAAGAAGCAAGACAGTTAATGCAAGATACACTTAATAGCGCATTTCCATTTCGTTCTAAAGCCCCGGTTCTGCTACGGCAGTGTTGCTGCGACGTCTACTCACCAGTGAGGAGGCCTCCCGTAATGGCGATGGCCAGCGTGGCAGCCATGGCAGCTAACTGGTAGAGCGCCTGAGCACTGGCCGTGCGCCCGTCTCCGGCCACGACCTCGACGGTGTCGTGCAGGATCTCGCTGAGCTCGGTCGAATTCTCCGTCGGCGCCCGCGCCGGATACAAGGTGTAGAGGCTGCAAAACACGACCTTGCTATAAGACGCTGTATTTATGAATGCGCAGGTTTGGAGTGATACCATGTCTGAACACCTGAAGCCGTCCCCATTTACGATAAGAGTCGACTAGTGTTTTCTGGGGAACTGCTTGTGGACAGGTGAAAAAGTGCATATTTCTGGAAACCATCTCACCGGCTAGCTAGCAAAAAGAGCGGTAACTGCTTGTAAGGACGGTACGCAAAATGCGTTTGCGGGAAATCCTTACTTTAAAGGGCTCTGAGGCGAGAGCCTCAAAGCGCAAATTCGTGTCGTTTCCGAGCAGGGAAAGGTATAAAGTATACGCCCAGCCTTATCGGTTGGACTTATTACCTTGAATACCTTCACTGTCAGGAAGACATTAAGTGGCGAAACATGCAAACCCATACCCTACCCAACCACACCTCGATATAATACCTGGCCCGCTCGGTACCCCACTAATAAATAGCTGGCCTGCGAAGAGGTTTTCAACATCCTCCACATAGGTCTGACTGCTCCTAGCAACTTAAAATGTACAATGGTTTGGAGCTGGATGGTTTCACAGACGTGTAAGAACCACCCGCGGAAAGCACAGTACGTGGAAATGTGTTCGATAACCATACTTCAAGTTCCTGACTTCTGGTACTTTGTTTTATGGCGAAGTAAAAGTACTTATGCAAATGGGAAATGTTCCAAGGTCGGTTTAGGCCAGTGAGCGGGCGCTTCCAACTTTGTGCCTCTTTTGGGTCTGTGGTCGTGATATTTGTGAGTGGATTCAATCGTGTAAGTGTTCGGCGTGGAGGCTGAGTAGTAGGGAGAATGTAATTTCCGGGTGTTCTTTGAGGATATGCGCTGAGCGTGAACACCCTCAACAATTATCCTGCAGTGTCGAGTACATCTAAAATCGCGCGCTCAGAGTTTCTCGATGCATTCCTTGACCAGGGAACTGTGGACATGTGCACATAGTATGCAGCGGCTATATTTCGTGAACGTATACCTGTATCTGTACTCTTCTTCGGTGGCGCTGGCGGCTATGACAGCGCTCGTCACCCCGGCCAAGATCCCGGGCATGCCGTGCAGGTTGTTCACCCCGCACGTGTCGTGGATCCTCAGCTTCCGGGATAACAGCGGCTGCAATAAAGAATTCATGTTTGCTGTGTCATTGCTTGTACTTGTACACTGCATAACTTTGTGTGCGCCAATGCGCTACTTGTATACGCGCTTTTATTTTCTTGCATATGATAGATGCATACAGATTTATATATACGTACAGGGTGATGATGCATATCGCACAAAGACCCCTACTTTATGCATGCAATGCATGCTTCATTAAATAAGCCGTTTATTCAATTTTTTTCTGATCTTTCTTTTCTGATTCAAAATTGGGGCTATATTTCTGTTCATCTTTCTTGACAATACATGCACCATATATTCGGATAAAATTATATGTTTGAAAAATTCCTGGCAGAGAGAAGGCAGGGGCGTGCGAGCCTTGCAGACAGGGTGTGAGTCTTGCAGAACACAAAGCAAAATAAACAAGGGTTGGTACAAGCGGTCAGGGCGCCAGCTAACACTTCGATAGAGAGGAGAAGAGGCCCAGACGATGACAAGTCTTCTTCTCGAAACGTTGAATAGCGCACAGAGGCTTCCCCTCAACCCTTATTCAGTTTACTTATATACTGAACATTGACATATTCGGGCGTTATAAATTTATTTCCTCACTTTCATTCTCTTGCCGACCGTTATTGATTCCTTTTAACCACCGCCTCTTTTAGTCAGACACCTTGGATAATTTAAAGAATCAATTTATTTAAAAGTAAATAGACAAATGTGCATGCGGTTTCAAATCGATGACCTGGCCTTTGGCATTATTTTTGTACGACCTCTTTCCATGTAAATCTTAGCTTTACGCGATACAGTAACATTTCCCCGAAAGCTCTGTCGATCAGTGTGTGCCGGTTGGTTTCTCAAGGGTCAATTTTGATTTTTCTTCGTTCTTGCTTTAGCAAATGCGCAGCGTCTTTGTTCGTCCTTGCCGTCACCTTGTGAAGTGGATCGATCGAATTCCCCTCTGTATTGCAGGTAAAGTTCGTCAGGTCAGGGAAAAACCATCTCTCTTCTATGGAACATCATTAGTGCCTGAACATTGGTCTCTACGCTCGCCATATCATCCAAGTCTTAATGGACTTCACGAAGAGTCTTGGAAGTTTCTTGCCAGCAAAAAAGTTCATTTTTCTTTTTGCGCGGGCCATTCCGTTGAGCGTGCTGCTTAAAGTTTGTAAGCACTGATGACAATTCTATCAATACCGAGCGCGTCCTTGCGTTCTAGCACATTGTTTTCACTGTAGTTCCGTAAATAATCATTGCAGAACACATGCGGATGTTATGTTTTTAATAAAGCGCTACATCCTTTGCAAGCTAAACAATTTTCGCTGG
Source organism: Amblyomma maculatum (assembly GCF_055883805.1). Lineage (NCBI taxonomy): Eukaryota > Metazoa > Arthropoda > Arachnida > Ixodida > Ixodidae > Amblyomma > Amblyomma maculatum. The sequence continues at coordinate 30,730,432 of NC_139349.1, read as the reverse complement.
TTAGTTACTAAACAGGAAGTTTCTTTTGGAAAGCGCGAGCTTTGTAGTGTGCCACGGCATGGCATATGCACTTCAGTATGGACAGAAAACAGTGTTTAAAAATGCAGGGTATTCGGGCTCAAGCAATCTTCGGCTAATGCTTACGTTAGTTGAAACAGTTCTTTGCTTGTAGTCTTTCTACAGCTCGTAGCTTCACTTTGCGCTCGTATGATCGTTATGCAGGCTGGAAAAAATTTTCTTGAGAAAATAATTGATTCAGCGAAACATGTTTACTGAACTTTCAGAGCTGCCTCATTGAAAATGTACGAATACGACGGAGCGACTGTTAGAAGTAAGCGAAACGCTTTTCCACCATCCAGGCCACGACGAACGCTTTCGATGGAGGCGAAAAGCAAGGCACCCATGTGCTGTGCGATGTCAGTGAACGTTAAAAACCTCAGGTGGTATAAATTTTCGCAGCCTTCCAGTACGGCGTCTCTCATTATCCGTGTCGCTTTGGCACACAAAACCAAACCAAACCAGACAAAACCAATTTTTCTCTCGCTTTGAGCTCTGCTGCAGTGGTATTTCGCTGCGCTGAAAGCAGAGGTATATAAACCACCAGTACCTCGAAGATTTTTCACATGAATTACTTACTCTAACCCAAACGATAGCCGTCGCTAAGCCGAAGATCGGATGAAGTATTTTTCACTGATTTTTGTATTTGCTCACTGTCGCCACATGCACGCAAAAAGTCAATTCCCTCCGATACTTAGGCATGCTGCGCTAAAGTGATGCGAAATGTTTATTGTTGTGGTTGTGTATTTTTTGTTGGCGCCCTAATTCCTACAGCATACTTCAAGCGAGCATGCTCAATTGCGAGGTTATCAGAGTGAGTGCGCACTTGAACTGCTCACAGGAACACGCGGGTCGGTCTAATTTTGGAATTTTTTCCAGTTATTTCATTTGCACGCGCACATATTTTGGTCAAGGAGGCGAACATACATTATAACTGAGGTCTAAGACATTAGGTGCTATTGCCGAGGGCTGGTGCGGTGCCATCCGGTTGTGCAACGAAAACATCAGAATGACGCGGTGAGTGTTTACGTGGCGTGCTCATACCGTGACAAACTTGAAGCCAAATACGGACAGGGCTCCGGCCAGGGCGCCCAGCATGAGGGCGCCGTACGGATGCAGCATCATGTCCGCCGTGGCACCCACCGCTACTCCGCCAGCCAGCGTACAGTTCTGCACGTGCACCTGTGCTAGGAACACGCATCAGGACCATGAGAACAACCGGTATACGCCAACCTTGCGTGGCGCGATGACATCAGAGCCATTTGTGCTTCTGCATAAACGTTTATGCCGTTTCACCCCTAGAGATTCCCAAATCATGCAGCTGTATATGGTCACAAAATATGCCTTATATCCCCAAATTTTCTGTGTAAGTGCAATAAACATTTTCGAGAAAGTCGGCTTATGCAGGCGTGCGAGAACACTGAAAACATGCAAGCTCATGTCATCGCACAGCCAGGCAAACGGTTATCACTGGTCTATCCTTGTCAAGCAGATGCGCATCTCAGTGAACTGAAAACAAAAAGATGTATATGCATAAAAAAGTACAGGAAGCGCAAGCATAATACAGAAAATGCTCTGGTCAAAACTAAACAAAAAATCCTAAAAAACTTAGAGCCTCCTTACTGACATGAACTGCAATTATTGTCCAGGCATTTCAACTTTTTCTTTAGTGGAATTCTGATCCTAACTAACGCTCTGAATATCCACCTTGGTTCCTTCATGACACATATTACACAAAACTTGTCAGCATGAACAGTAATTACAGGGCAGGCTCAACTATGAAAAGAAATTGGATGGGTTTACCTGCCGTCGCAAGTACCGTTTCGGGGTACAGCGCGCAGCTTCAACGGTGCCAACCGGAGCAGGGGACAGCAAGCCGACTAGACATGCCCGCGGCATTTCGTCGTGCTTCATGCAGGACAAACCACTGGTGTCAGCATTTGCGCTTGTCACCGTAATCTCTGACGATGTTGTGACAGAAGGATCGTGTATCGCTTGGTTTTGACGTGTAGCCGATTGCACCGCCATGGCAGCGACATCATGAAAGCTAACGTTACTGCAGTAGCTGCACGAAGCTTCTAGGCGTAAGGTTATTTAACACCCCACACCGCGCCGGCTATTTGCTCTCTTGTTCGTTGATTTTAAGACAGCTCGCCGTTTCTCATTCCGCTTCTTGTTGCGTGGAGGATTAGTAATGATAGCCGTGAAGAAAATAACATGCAGTGAGGCAAAGACTTGTCCTACGATTATGGTTTCTTACGTTCTCGAGCTGCCCATGCGTGTTACGCGATTATTAACGGGAAACTTGCCATTGTGAAGCGATTCTTGGGATCCACGAGCGCCGACACGGCGTACGAGGTGATGGTGCAGGCCACCAGTGCCAGAAACGTGTTGAGCACAGCACGGTGCCGGGCGTCACCGTACGCCGACGCCGCGTTGAAGCTCGGCCAGAATACCCACAGAAAGAGCGTGCCTGCATCGTGAGAGACGTGAATTAAAAATAAAAAAGGTACGAGCGATGCTATTGTGCAGATAAATTGGCTTGCCTCAAGGTTGTGAAGCTATTCCACATTCCTTAAAATATGCATGCAGTACCTTTCTGTGTCTCCTTTCCTCCCCATTCCGGTGTCTGATAGCAATAGGCAATCCCAAATATATAAATGCGTAAATATAGAATCAATCAATCAATCAATCAATCAATCAATCAATCAATCAATCAATCAATCAATCAATCAATCAATGGATCGATCACAATTCCGTTCGTTTTTGTGAAACCTGTTCCTACATGTAAATGATAGCGGCAAGCAGGCCATATGCATACTTAGTTTGGGCATGGCACGCCCGTTTCAACGCATTCTGAATCGCCGCGGGACGGAAGACTCAATTCCAGTCTGCTGTCGCTTTTACAAGCCCTTTAGCTGTCGTTGCCAGTTAGGTTTCTGCGATGTGCACATGCTATTTTTCAGAATTATCGTCTATATCCTCTATATGCGGGATTTTCCTCTCTATATCCTCTTCGTGTATGTTTCCGCAGTGCAATCTAAACAACAATTTTTGCTTCCTCTGGTAAAGTTCGCTAGTATAAGTTAACCACCAGAAGGGTACGTGTCTGACTGGGGCTCGTTCAAGTGTGAGCCCAGTGCGGCGGCGGCTTCCCTCACCGATCATGGCGAATATGTCCGAGTGGTAGACGGAGCCCTCCTTGCGATGGTCGCAGTGCTCCTTCTTGTTGAGCACGAACGCAACAGCCAGACCAAAGTAGGCGCCGAACATATGCAGAAAGATGGAGCCGCCAATGTCCACCGCCTGCGAGCCACACATATATAAGCGTTACTCTTCATCGTCAGGCAGCAAGACACGGTTGAGACAGCAAATGTCCGTCTATATTTCTGTAGGTACGTGGAGTGCATTTGTGCTGGAACAATGCGAGAAAATACCGAGACCAACCCACAAAAAAGTGTTAGAAGGCACCTGACTAACGTTGAACAAGGTGGCTTTTGTTTAACCTCGAATTGATTACAATTGTCGATGGCATGAATTTTGTCCGAAGAGTATTGCGTGTAGATAAAGGCGGCCATATTTTGCTGCCATTCCTGACGTAGGTCTGTGGACTTTCTCTATGGATTATGTTTTATTTCATGTCAATTAGGTGAACAGAAAGAGCACTTGTGGTAACTTTTTATTCGACGTATTGTGTTCTGTTACGGTTCCAAAAAACGTTTTAGTTTTGCAGAGTACAGAGTTATTTCCCCCCCTTTTGTGCCTCTCTGTACTCGTACTGAATATTATAGCAGACGTGGGGTCGCAAATCAGCTCCCCGCGCCTGCCTGTGTCGTCTAGCTTGCGTGTTCGATCGTTTGTTTTTTGAAAAGAAAAAAAAAAATTAAGGTAGAATATCGAGGGTTAAATTTCATCGAGACACTTGTCAGATTGAGTGGGCTGCTTTAACGGCGATTACGGAGCTAGCGTTTTTCACGGCGCCATACACGCCAGTCCTTTCCCGGGCCGCCTCATTATCTTTCTTAATGCACCGTTGCTGGTAAGCCTTTCCTCCAAATCGCGGTTTCCAGCCCAAACGCCAGCAGCAATTCCTTCGTTTCCGCGCGAGTCTTTCTTGTCTCTGTAAGCGGGGAAGGGCAGACGGAAGTAAAATGCACTGCTTACTGGATGAAGGGCAACGCATTTCTCCTGAGAATAGCAACTACATGTGCGGCCAACGGCTCCGCGGAAGTCAAGCGCAAGCGAGCAGGCAAGGAAGGATTGGACGCAAACCAGGAGTTGGTGGTGACGTAAAGAACTGCCCTATAGGAAAGCGCCGCATTCTTGTGATAGCTGAGCCGTCGGCATTACCTTAACGACTGACGATAAGCAGTGAATAGTTCCTGAAGTGCATCGGCAACAAAACACAACACTGATTGTGGCCAAGCTACGCGACGCTTGACGTGCACAAAGCGAGCACTAATATCTGAAGGTCCTCTTGATAGTTCCCTGAATTACAAGGACACTTTTGCTTCTTCAAAAAGCCAGTCGTGTTTGGGTCGGTGTGCATCTCTTCTGATTTTTCAGTCGCCTGGAGTAGCCCTCCAGATACATCAGACCACAAACACGCTTAGTTACCATTGGAGAGTGCTTCTTCCTTCTCCCTAAGAAAGGGACCCAACTGAAAAAAAAAAGAAGAAAAAAAAAATATACCTGGTGCCGCTGTTTTCACTTCACACGAAGGTTTGCAGCACCGGTAATTCATTCGTAGCCATGCAGCGTTCACACTGTGTTGTTAATTAATTAAAGATTGACCCATGGAAAGAGAAGGAATTTCCACTGACATAAAAAGATCCGCCGCAAAGAAGGTGACAACAGCCACTCTAAATACTCTTCCTAATACTTAAACAATCCAAAAGGAATGCAAATGCTCCCTATAATATGAATGGCCTCTATAAAGACCTTTGTGCAGCTTCCTTTACTGTTTACAAATGATAATGGGAGTGTTTCCGGAGCAGTGCTTCTTTTAAGGAAAGGGCACGAAGCGCGAGAAGCACGTGTTGGTACCACGGCTTCGCAATTACTATCCGCGCTGTGTGAGGGAAGCAGCAGTGAAGGTGGATTCAGCGTATGTAAAAGGATGGAAAAGGCAATTACCTTAAGTTTTTCAACACCCAGCTGCTCGTTGCAGGCGAAGAGCACCACCTCGACGGCCGCCATGACGACCAGCTGCAGAGGACTGGTCTTTCCCAGCACAGCTCCGAACGAGATGAGGACGCTGGCAGCAGCGAACTCGGCGCCTACCAGACTGCGTTAATGAGCGACACTGATTAAGCTATGAACTGAGTAACTGCTGACTAATTCTGACCCAACTTTTCCCCCTTCTACTGTCTTTGTTAAAAAGCCTGCGGTTGTGTCAACTGCTTAATTTACACGCATGCGACCCATTCAGAGACTCAAAATATTGCGCATAACAAGCTACCGCAGGGAAACCGCCAAACCAGATAGATATTTCTCAGGGGAAAACACTAACATTCAAGCGTGATAATGATTGCGACTGATTGAAACGGAAGGGCTATAGCATGCGACTCCGACTGTACGATCAATTTTCGTTCGGAAACTGAATTCACTCGCACCAACGGCCGAAATTTCAGGTCAGCCCTGAAATTTTAGTTTGACTTAAGCCATTCCACGAAAAAAAAGTGGGGGCCCGCCCGAATACTTCGAAGTCAACCTTGACTCTTATATTTCGTCAGCGCGTAGCCGAACGTGGACAGAGCACTGAGGGCAAACAAGCGCAAATATGATGAAAAACTAACTAGTCCTACAGCTTGTCCTTTTCATCCTTGACCCACTCCTGAAGATGTGGGCTGGACTGAAACATTTCTTCAATGTTTTCGCACTGACAGCACGTAAGCAGTCTTAAGCTTATCCTCGTAACTTTACGGGCATATAGACAACATATGGGAGCAGTTGGGAATCCCCGCTTCCACCTAATCCCAATTCCATTCTTACTCTCCGCTCTTCTGTTCGCCTACCGAATCTACTGACAGGCGGTAATCGCTATATTCCGCCGCACTGATCTCCCTTGTGCTCAGAAAGAATGAGCGGGTGTCGCGGGAACCACGTCTACCGGCTATAACGCCGGCCGTTGTAGCATCGGGTACCCGAATCCCCACCGTTATTTCGCATGCAGGTCTAGGAAGCGTGAGCAAAGGGCGCATGGTAATGTTATAGTTATTAGTGAAACACTGTTAGCAACTGCATTGCTAAGAAACTGCCGTTAAATGCTCCCTGAAGCTGGTTTGGTTTGTATTGTAAGACGTAACGTCCCAAAGCGACTCATGCTATGAGAGACGCCGCAGTGGAGTGCTCCGGGAATCCCAACCACCTGGAATTCTTAAACGTACACTAACAGCGCACAGCACACGGACGCCACTCCGTTTAGCCTCCATCAAACTGCACTTGTGCCAATATTATAATGCAAGAAATCGATAGGGGTGGTTTTTGTGACTAATCGAGCCAAAATTATAAACATTGCGTAGGGTCAATAATTTACAATTAACTTTTGAAAAGTCTTCCTGCCAACCGCGTCGCAACTGATTAGGGCAACACCTCCCCACGCACTCCCTCCTCGATGATGTCGTCGGACATAGGGTGCTTCGTTGGCTTCGCCTGTGTTGACCATATATAGAGGCAGCATAGTCGGTCCCGTCTGGGTGCTCCGACTAGTTGGACTGTCCCAAATGACGCGAGCTCTGTGGGGCGCCGGCGCGGCTTGTTTCCCACATTTCTTCCATGACCACCTGGGGATCTTTAACGTGCGCTGACATCGCACAGCACACGGACGCCACTTCGGTTCGATGGAGGCGAAACGAAGTGGCGTCCGTGTGCTGTGCGATGTCAGCGCATGTTAAAGATCCCCAGGTGGTCGAAATTACTCCGTAGCCCTCCACTACGGCTCCCCTTTCTCTCTATCCACTTTCACTCCCACCTTCATCCCTTCCCTTACGGCGCGGTTCAGGTGTCCACAGAGCAAGTGTGACAGATACTGCGCCTTTCCCTTCCTATGAACCAACCAACCAACCAACCATCACCAGTTTGCGCTGAGTTGAGGAGGAGAGGAGGAGCAACCTTTTCGATCGCCGATATTTTTGGTGCTAATGAAGCTAGCTTAAAAATTTGTTCTGTGGAAAGGATTGAGGGGATACTATTGCTAGTGCACGTTTTCCAAATTTATTAAATACCTTTTCATGGGCCCTTGAATGCAGCACGCTGAAGAGATGATAAAAGCCAGGAATTGTAAAGATAGCATACGAGAGAAGCAAAACCTTAAGGCGACACACTACAGTAGAACCAGCCCTTAAGGCTTTCGCCTTATCGCTCTCGAGGGGTCTGAAGGGTCTCAAGAATTTATTCGCTTAGAAATGCACAATATCCTCACGAGAGGACCATGGCGGATTTTTCTTGAAGTCATCGAAGATTGTAATTCGAAAGCACTATTTCACGAGGTCTAACCGGCAGTGATGCCATGTTAGCGGTTTCCCGCTAAATTTTAGCAGGGTTTTACACTGTTTAGCGGGAGAAATTGTTGTATGGCGTGAGACGTGATTTTTAGCGGTTTCCGGTGCCTGTTGGCTTTTTATTGGCGGCTTTCAGTGGTCCCACAATTTTTGTTTAATATAGTGTAAGTACTTGGAAATTATTTTCATGTCTGCAAGAGATAACGTCGCTGTAAGCTCATAACGTAACTGGATGTCAGTGTGGCGAATATTCGACCATGCTGAATACTCGTATCGATTTTTGCGGCGTTTTTTAATGAAATCGTCGAGCCAGCGGCTGCCAGACATGCAGTCCGGCGGATTGGGAGCTGTCAAATGTGTGTAGAAGTTAAGAAAAGAGTAGCTGCGGGTCCTTAGCTTTCGAGGCCGGGTATGGGAAGTTTGAAATGCAAACGAACTCTCTTTCGAACTCTCTAAACATAGACTCTGCCCCGTATAGAAACCATGGGGTCTACGAAAAAAAAAAAATAAATAAAAACCTCTGCTATTGAGCTGGAATGAAATAAGCTCACGCTTTTCAGTTGGAACAACCGTAGGAGCACAGCGGCATTCTGGCATGAGGTGAAATAACTCAGAAATGCTTCCGCCGGACATCCCATTTGCAAGGTGGTCGAGCTTCTTTGCATGTTGATGCTACTTTGATAGAACGCAGATGTTGGAGGCATTTTTCAGTCATCTAAACATAAACAAAAGAATTTGAGAAATATGACTAATTGCATCTTAGTGATTAGAGCTGGATTTAGAAGACATAGTAAATGCTGCTTAACTATGAAGTGCTCACAAATTTAAGCCAAAATGTCGGCACTGTATAAGTGCACGAGTTGGCATCAGTGCTGGAATTCTGCGTAAAACCGGTAATATTAGGGGCCATCGACTGAAAAATGGTCGGCAAACTAAGGCGAATCAAGAGAACATTAATTTAAGCCTAGAAGGCAGACGGGATATTCCAGAAAATGGAATTAATTGCAGTTTGAAGATTCCTGTCAAAAGAGAAAAAAATTGATTTCAGTTATCTTTACGATACTGGTCATATTGTTTACTGACCGACAGCAAAATAAAATGCGTAAAAATTAACTATGTAATGCAAATATCACATTTACCGAGTTTTAGCGGGTTTTGGGGGTCTTGCTGCGAGTTTTCCAATTTGAATTGGCAACACTGCTACTAGTCGTCTCCCCCTTCCCTGCATCGCAAACTGACAGGCGCTACCAAATGGTGCTTCGCTGCTAAGATAGGAAGGTTTGACCAAAATACAGCCTTCCAAGACCCTTGAATCTCGATTAGACAAGCGGCCCATAGACCATGCAGACACTTTTGTACGGCGAAGTTAAAGATGGGCATTATATCTATGTCCCTCCTGGCAACATGGGCAACATACCTCACCTCTCTCCTCACGAACGTGCCTCTGGCAGATGACAGCGAGAAAACAGCGGCGTTAATTACATCTACCACCCACGAAGATAGACTACGTCAGACTATAGTGCTGTCACGCTTTATACTGGGTTTAAGCACGCTAAACCTCTACAATTTTATTTTATCCTTTTGGAACTCGCAATGCGTTTTCCTTCAGAATGCTTTGTCTGTTGCATTCCAGCACGCATTCGTAGCTTGTCTCGCACGTACTCTCTCCGCGCTTGCATGTGCCCGCAGCGTCCGCGTTTGTTCCCATCGTGTGTGCGTTTTTGCGGCGAAAAGATGTCTGGGAGCTCACCCCCGACGGCTTTCATTTCCCATCACAGGCACACATGTGCAGCTGGTACACGCGAGGAAGATTAGTTGCGCTGCGCCGACCACCGCGGCATGAGGATATGCGGCACGGATGTGTGGCACCGTCTTCAAACTGAGTTTGCCCTCTCGGTGCAGCAGCGAGAGCAAGCGGATGAGTTTTTAACGAAACGAATTGGTAATAGTCTTGCCGTGTTGGATTGTCAAGTTTACTGTTCGACTGTATGCGCACTGCCGCTGTCGATACTCCGCCTAAATCAAAATTGTGTATCGCTTCCTTGGAGTCGTCGATGACCACCTTCATGCCTTTTTGTGTAAGCGCGAGAGCTACCGCCTCCTTCTCCGCCGTCGTGACTGTTCCTGCCGGGCTTACAGCAAATGTACGGCCTGTGAAGGACGGGCGACCCTTACCCATACTATGTGGGCATGCGCCCAATGCCGCACTCTATTGGACACTAAGTAGTCATGAGAGGCTTTGCTTCATACCCAGAGCGTAGAATAGGAGCATACCATTATCCCACAAGCCTTCGAAGCCGCCATGTCCCAATGGATCTCGGGCTTCTGACAAGGACGGGAGCACAAGCCTGCCACCTGACCCTTGATCTGATTTCAATGAAGTGTTCTGTACTATCATATTTTTAGTGCTGCAGCTGCTTCTGTCGGTGTAATTTATCCACGAATGCTTTCTTCATATATTAGCAGCAGTTGTGGCATCTGCGAGGCTGGCGTGTTTTAGTGCCTTCGTTTTGAGGGTACACCCATCACTTCCCGCTTTGCGGAATGTACGCTGCACGCATGCTTTCATGTCTGTTTCGGGGCACTCATCATTCCTTCCCTGCTAGCGCCGCCATAAAGTGAGGTATAGGGAGGAAACGGGGAAACGAGACTGTGATGGCCAGCCGAAGAGAACGCCACTCGTTTCTCTGCAGCATGCTACTTGACCATTAGTGGTCGACTCGCCTCGGCTGGCGAGCTCCAAAGAGGAATAGTTTCTAACCCTGCTGCCTAGGAGAATTGCGGTGAGACACAAAGCATCGGGAACGCCATCGCGATTTTCACTGAATTGTTCGGTTTAGGCTACAGCTTAGGCAATCAAAATAAATTTCGCCGGTTTCCTGGTTCCATCTGCCTAACGGAATATTACTACGGCAACTAATCCCAGCTTTGTAATACATGGTTATATACTATGACTTGCTATATAAATGACCATGACTGTAATGAGTACGGTGACCAAGGTCAAGGTCAAAGCTAAAAACACCCAATTTACATCGATTAAATTTGTGTGAAGCACTGCTTCGGAAAGGAAGTCTGAACGTGCCTTAACAAACATTGGTGTAATTACGTTTCCGAAAACCTGATCGAGAGGTTAGCTAGGCTTAGTTAAGACTAATAGAGCTAGCTAAACCTAAAGGTCTATTTGGTCACATTCGAGTATGTTGCTGTCTGAACACATTGACGCAATTACACATTTCTAACTTAAATTAAGCTTGATTGCCGGCCTAATTTTATCCAAGCATAACGTACCTAATTAAACATATTTAATGTGAGCCCACATAGCTTTCACTCGCGACACTTGCACTTAGCAATGACTAGACATGCTTGAGCTAACGCTGCGTCCTTTTTCCTTGCACCCTCCTGACCGAACTCAGCGGCATCATGTGTCAATATTAGAGCGAAAATGAAAAGAAAAACAAATGCTCTCACTGAGACGCTGAGAACAGGCTAGGATTTCAAATAGAAATGCTGTATATTTATGCTACATCGTCATTGCTGCCACGTGGATTCTTATTTGTCACGTAACGGAAAGAGTGCAAAAATGTTTCCTTAGTGATAACGTTCTTTGTCTTGTTGGTTGTATGCAAATCAGGTCAAAGTTATACAGCAAGCTCGCGTTCCTTCAATAGCGCAATCTATATTCGTATCACAGAGAAATTAGGATGACGCTTAAACTTCGCCTTAAGAGTAGATGCAGTAGTGCTTCTAACACTGCCTTTTCATTCCGCGAATGTCAGAGTGTAAGCTGTACTGCTTCCTTGCCAAATCTCAACGTTATCTGCCCCAGCAAATCTGATCTTGGACTATCTCATTGTGTAGCAAACATCGTCGTCTTCATCGTTGAGCACAGGCACGAGAGCACTATGCTTTCGCCGCAGCCGATCACGCCTCTTGTAAAACTGCAACGCTCACGCGCTGTTCAACAAACATCGTCGGATTCATCAAGTTCTAACTGAAACACAGGCTCTCGCTGGGGTATCAACATCGTCGTCTTCATGAAGTGTCATCCGAGCCGTTTCTTCATTTATGGTTTATGGATATATCCTCCACCAGACAAGAAACTAGACAAAAGGCAGGAAGTAATCTGGCGTCGGCTCCAGACGCGTGCCTTCTTCAGCCCTTGTAAATTAGAGCACATGTACCCAGCATAATACAATCAAAATTGTAAACACTGCGACGAAATAGCTGGATACGATCATATATTATGGAGCTGCAAAAAAGCGCCGCCACCAGACCTACTACATGTCCCTTCTTTTGAGCGGTGGGAGGCTATACTAGCCAGCTCAGACCCGTTAACGCAAGTTCGGGCTACTGAGTGGGCTCAAAAGGTCGCCGAGAGCAACGGACTTGAGGCCATCTAAGTGTAGCGCCCACAAATCGCTCATTGCTGACAATAAATGTTTTTCAATACAATCCAATGGTTTATGTGGTTTAACGTCCCAAAGCGACTCAGGCTATTAGAGATGCCATAGTTGAGGGCTCCTACAAATTCGACAATTTGAAGTTATTTAACATGCGCTGACATCGCACAGCACACATTTAACCTTGGTAAATATGCCATGCACTTATGCCATCTGGGCGAACGGGGACGAGGCCCGCGAGCGTAGTGTCGGGCGAATAAATGAACAGAATAAATAAAGCCAAATGCACAGACAGCAGCCGTGCCAGACAGGCTGCCGATGCTATACCGAATTCATCGAACGAGCACATGCTTACTAAGAGCGGAAGGGAGTCAAGATAGAAGCGGCAGCAGCGACTGCGGCCAATGGCTTACGCTCGTAAAACTTAGTGGAAAGATTCTAAATCGAATGCTTTTCGTCTAGCCAAGGTTATCGGCACCACAATTCGACCTCAGCCGCGGCGCGCGGAGCCGGCGACGCTGGGTTCTTCGCACTTGTGGCGCGCACACCAGAGGCGTTCGCTTCTTCTTCCTCTTCTGCTGCCTCGCTTCTTCTACTTCACACACCTGTTGCTGCTTTTTGTTCATACACCTGATGGTGGTGGTGAAAATATTTACAGCTCTACAGACGAGCGACCTGAACGGTCGCCCCTCGCTTAAAGGGCGGCCGCTATCCCTCGGGCAGCGTGCTGAGCAGTAGAGTCTCCCAGTGATGAGAGTCGCGTATGAAGTGGCTCGCGGGTAGGGACGGGAGGCAGTTCTAGATCATATGATTTAGATTGTATTTGGTATTACAATTTTCGCATTTGTCTGGATAGAGTCCTTCCGAATATAGGCTACATAACTGGGCATTTGAATAAGTACTAGTTTCAAGTTTACGCCATGCTTTGGCCTCTCGTTTAGAGAGCGTTTTGTCTGCAGGGGGAATCTCGGTCTGGCAAGCCTGTAATGCTGTAGGACTTCTCTATAAGAAAACAACCTGTCCTTGCTGGAGTTAACTGCGGGTGGGCTGCACGATCCAGATCGACAGTTCTCGAGCTAGGTATCAGCTGCCTCAACGAATGCGCCGTGGAGGCTACTCGAGCGTGGGCACTCTCACCTAACTTCAGACAGGTCGACCAGCGAAAAGCAGTGCGGTGGCGATTAGATAGTAAATTATCCTCCACCCTCTCCTTATATAAACGTAAAAGATATATAAACTAGAGCTCTCCATGGCGTCCTTTTGGAGCTTTACAATTCATCGAAAATGATGTCAGGGTCTCTCATTTTCCTTCGTATTTGCCTCCGACTGCATAAATTGCGTAGAACACGTGCAATACGGACGGTACGAAAATCCCGCACACTCAATCTCAGAGCTCCGACTGCATAACACCGCGTATCATGCACGCCACCATTTTCAAGGCAGCGGGTGAAGATGAGTCGTCCGAAAGCAGACCAGATGCCAGCTGCAAACGCTAAAGGATCCCACAATAAGTAATAAGACACATAAAAAACTAGGCTGTGGCTTAGCTTCGATTAAACCTAGGTTGAAGTGATAGCTACGATTGAGGCGCGCGGCGCGCCTCTATGCATACTCGAGATTGACGTCAGCGATCAAGTATCTCGCCAGTGTTAAGCTACTTACCGCGCTAGTTTACCTTTCATCTTTGACCATGATGATTTTGACCTTGATCTTTGGTGGGAACATAGCTACCTAAAGTGATCCATAGCAACAGCACGACAGATGGGACATAGAAGAATGGACGACAACACCTGTGCCTATGTCCGTTCCGTATGTCCCGTCTGTCGCGCTGTTGCTATGGGTCACCGTGCACACCAACTCGCCCAACAACTGATATTGTCGAATTACCTAAAGTGATTGTGGTTTAAGTTCCAGCTTGGCCTCGAAGCTGTTTGAAGGTCATCGAAAGCACACGATGACCTTTGCTTTACCTCGCGTTGGGAAGCTATCACTTCAAAAACAAGCAATCGACGCTCTTAAGCTTACAGCGAAAAGTGGAGGATGAGAAGGATAGGCGATTACGTGCCACCGCGGTTTCGCGTGAGCGTTGCGAGATGATATGTCACGTGAGAGTTGGTGGGCCACATGGACTGCAAGCGTGGATGTGCTACACAAATATTTGACTGCCAGCTCGGTAGTTGTCAGATGACATGAGTATCGAACAAGATGACATGGGTGTCGAAACTGGGACACTTGCGTTCCGAGTCAGATACGCAGCCTTATTTAGGAATGGACGTTCGGACAGCTTGGTTAAAGCGGGGCTTTATGACTGTGCCCGGGAGTTTGCACATAATGTGCCAATTTAGCAACTAGCTGAGTGCATGAACAGGAGCATGGGGTATTAACGTGATCGCATCATGAACTTAAACGCGGAGTCTAATTGATGTGCCCAATATTCACGATTAAATTTGTTTGCACAGGAGAGTAAGACGCCCACTTCGCCAAACGCCGTTCGGGACAGGATAATCGAAACACGGCGGTGGCGTAGGCAGGTATCGTGAAAGTGTCTCCTTTATAACAACCAGGAACTGGGGTAGTGACTGAGTGCCATTTTAAAGATTGTTATGGGGTACGAAATTGAGTAGGCTCCAACTGCACATATATAGGAACATACTTCTCAAATTATTTGCCTCAGCATATATTGTGAAAGGAAGGATACACTAATATTTCACATTACCGAGTATCGCAATTGTCGGTCATTTTTTTTTTTTCACTCTTTTACACCGAGGTCTATAACCGGCGCTGCCAACGACGCCAGGTTTTGCCTATTATGGCCTGTAAATGGCGGCACAATAAGCTTACTTTGTCGAACACCCCAACGCAGAATAAAAGGACGATGCGGTACCGATTCGAAAGTCCCCTTACAGTTCTTCTCCTCGAACCGCTGCTGCGCCATATTTTATCACATTTTCTTCAGTTTGAATTACCTCCCACCACAAACTCAATTTGAACTTGTTGGATTGAAACATGCGCCTGAGTGCAATATGTATGTGACGGCACATGAACTTCGGCTTCTTAGGCAAACCTCATTATTCGTCCATCTTGCTCGATCCTTTTTCTCCCATGCTGAGGCAACGAAGGGAAACGAGGTCAACAAAATTCTGCTAGATTAAGATAAACCTCCCAGGTTTCTTTCTGATTCGCGCTTAGCTTCCATTCAGGCAAAATAAGAAATTGAATCCGGAGATGACCAGTGCCCTAGTAGAACGGGAGTATTAAAGAAAGGGGCAGGGAGGTTAACCCTTCGTTCTTTACGATAGAGACACGTGGCGAGGGGGGTGGGGTAAGAAATCGCAACAGTGCACGAAAGGTCGTGTCGCTCGCCGCCCCGTCGCTGACCTATGCGTGCTACCGTTGCCTTACTCGGAGGCTAACGATGTCTAGTGGCCTTTAGATCGATAGCTGCGCGATATTTCGACCCGCATGTGTAGCAGCAGTCCGGCTGCGCCGTTTGATCGCCTATATCGCGACAGTCCAATGATTTTTGGTCCAAATCGAGAAAGAGGGAAGCAACCAACTGCGTAATAGCAACCTGAGAACATATATGCGTAAAGGAGCGGATAATCTAGCGAACGTTTTCCCGCATATTTTTGTGCTCGTAAAGCATGTCACATTCATGTATCAAACAGAGTCTGTGTATATAGTGCCAAGCGCCTTTGCATAAAGCCTGTAGGCGTTTACGTGATTTCATTTATGTGACAGGTTACTGAATTGGGCTTTATTGCATGCTTGATAACTAATCTTCGACTCATGTATGTGGCTATTAACGGAGAGGGGCTGCTCCAAAACTGCACATACCCTGCACTGCACATGCCCTGCATTTGACCC
Organism: Amblyomma maculatum; assembly: GCF_055883805.1. NCBI lineage: Eukaryota > Metazoa > Arthropoda > Arachnida > Ixodida > Ixodidae > Amblyomma > Amblyomma maculatum. The sequence goes on along the minus strand of NC_139349.1, from coordinate 30,714,606 downwards.
TCGACCACAGAATGAATTCTTTCCGGTTGCCGAGTTTATAGGAAAGAAGCACCACTAACGTTTTTAATTTTTCGCGACTCCACTGAAGTTGATGCCACTGCCTCACTGGCTTGCTTTTGTATGGCTGTAATATATACAGCTTGGATCTTAAACTTGAAAATGAATTGTTATTACTTTTTACTTCATTAGTCTATTAATCGTTAACAAATGCAAGCTGCTTCTTAGCAGAGGTTTTGCATTGATACACCACACATACGTTTCTATTAATCGTTAACGAATGCAAGTTGGTTCTTAGCAGTGGTCTAGCACTGATACACCGCACGTAAATTTTTTTTCCCTGGTGATTTGGTTTGGTTTGGTTTGGTTTGTGGGGTTTGAAGTCCCAAAGCGACTCAGGCTGTATGAGAGACGCAGTAGTGAAGGCATGCGGAAATTTCGACCGCCTGGGGTTCTTCAACTTGCTCTGACACCACACAGCACACGAGTGCCTTGCTTTTGGTCTCCATCGAAAAGTGGCTGCAGCGGCCAGGATTCGATTCCGCATCTTTGGGCCCAATAGCCGAGCGCCCTAACCACTGTACCACTGCGGCTGGGCGTTCTTTGTGGTGAATATTCATTATTAATAAAGATGTCTTCTGATAAACACCTTTTCTTCTGGGGCGCAACGGTGATAGGGAAAATGCGCTTCTTACTCAAATATAAATCGAATATAATAAGGCTGTTTGAAGATTATGTATGCCTAATTGAAATTCTGAAATGAGGAAACTGTCCTCTTGAAACATCTGCGGGTAGAAGAATGAAAAGACGAAAAAGCAATTTCATTGATAGATTATTCAGAACAAATGGCGGTAGAGTGAACGTTATGTGAAAGAACCGATTTCATCGATGGGCTCTTTAGGACAAATGGCGGTCAAGTGAACATTGAGCATTTAGTGAGGCTAGATGCTGTTAGAGGCACACCTCATTTTGTCTCCGCACATTAGCGCTTTGCACATGCAGGGGCACAGCCACAATTAAACGTTGGTAAGAGTAGCAGCTATATTCCCGCACTCAAGCCAGGATACACAAAAATCATACTCAGTTCAGACTGGAGTAGAACGAAGTATCTACTAACAAAGCCCGCCACTAGTGAGTTTTGCGGTATGAATGTATTTGGTCACTGAAAGTTTCATCTACAAGCTTCTAAGGAGCCGGTTCGCTCAACCGCAGTAGTCTTGGAGCCCTTCCATGATCGGACAAGGTGGAGAGCAAGTATTTTCCCTAGACAGAAGTGCCGATTCATTGGGCTGGGTACAAAGCCAACGGTCGGCTTATAGAGAACCTTTGTACATGATAGCGTTCTTGCGCGTCTTCCACCAGAGCTCTGTGGTCGCAGCTAATTGGGGCTTTCCTGTCTTCCGCCCGCAAAAGGAAGAAGTTTCACATCGGTCGCTAGAAGAGATCGACTTTCAGCGCGGGAGCCAAATGTTTTGGAGGGAAGGTTCTAGGTTTCTCCTTCGGCAAGTTAGCGACACAGAATTGAGCGGTAAGCGATTACAACGGCAGCGACTACAGGTTTGTTTCTAGGCGCTCTCACTATCCACAGACGCTGAACTCTTCCATAAACAGTGACGTCTTTTTTGCTTTTATATCTATGGCGTGTTTTGCTACGGCGGAGCAATCACCGGTAGATGTCGCAAGGCTAGTCCTCGCTTTAGACTGGAATCCTAAAGGAGCCCTCGTGACACGCGCACGGATAGCAGTGGCAGCCGCTTGAGTCCCAGACTAGGGGTCCCTCCCACCCACACATGCCAGTCTCTTGTCTCTCAGTAAAGTTTTTCAGTCAGCCAGGAACCACCTAAACCTTTCGTCGTCCACACTCCTCTCTCTTCGTTCGCCATTTTTCCTCATTCGGTATTACGCGAAGCGCTCGTCCGGCCAAAAACCCATCGCCGTCGCCGTTGCCGTAACCCAAATTGATTTGGTCTAGTTTACAGGGTTTAACATTCCAAAGCGACTCAGGCTCTGAGAGACGCCATAGTGGAGAGCTCCGGAAATTTGAACTTTTCTGTAACATGCACTGACATCGCACAGCACACGTATCTCCGTTTCAGCTCCAACAAAACGCAGCTGCCGGCGGTCGGGTTCAAACCGGGTACTCCGGAACTATAGTCGGGCACCTTAATCAGTGCGCCACCGCGGCGGAATAACCTAAACTGAGAAACTTGGTGTCCGAGAAATTACGCACGTGATTTCGCATGAAAATTGTCGTACACTGTGCGCGTTCAGGGCGGTGCCACAACATACCACTTCCCATTTAGCAACGATCTTATATTCAAGATGGAGGCTTGTTTGTGATATGGATTAGAGCCAACGATAAATGTACCTCCTACAAGCGCAGATGTCCACTGAAGAGTGAGATAATGCACCTTCCCTCAAAAACCAAATGAAAGAAGAATATAAAAGCATTCACTACCATCCCCCCTTCCCCACTCTTGCCTGTACCCTATGCCCAGAACCGCTTGTCTCTTCCCTCCACATCCTCTCCCTCTGCCCGGCGGAAACTCCCCCGCGGGGCCTAGAGTACCGCAAGACCTGGGAAGACTGGGAGACCATCTTACGTTCGGACCAGTGTTCTGAGCCTGAGGGACATAAGCAGGCGAGTTTCAGTGGGATCGTGCAAGGAGACGGGGGCGATCGTGCTCTGAATTCCTGCTTATACATTAATAAAGTCCGTTCGTCCGTCCGTCCGTCTCTCGCGGATTCAAAAGGCGGAGTTGAAGGAGCTTCGAGTCTACTCTGAAGGAGTTTGAGCGTCCTCAAATTTGTACCTGTTCTACGAATTATTTTACCGTTTTTCATTCAGCTCGTACCAGATGTGTCAAACAGATCTGCGTTTTTTTGGTGTAGGGTTTCGTTTAGTGACGAAATAAAGAGAATCTGACTTGAAATGAAAGTTTTGATTTTGTTTGCGGTTTTTTTAGTGTGCTGACAATCCCAAAGCGATTAGGTCTATGAGGGACGTCGTAGGGAAGTGGACTGTATAATTAAAATAACATTGATTTATAGTAAAGAAACGGCGCTGTATCTGTCACACTTCTCGGTGGGCGTCTGAACTATGCCTTAAGCGAAGGAAGGAACTTTGGATTTAAAGTACGAAGAAAGGAGGTGGTGTCGTATGGAGGGACCTGGAATAATTTCGACCATTTGGTAATCTTTAACGTGCACTGACGTCGAACAACACATGAAAAACACCTTTGGGTCTCGCTTACATCGAAACGGGCCACTATGGTTCGCTTTAAAACCAGGTACTTCGGTTCAATAGCCGACAGTCTTAACTACCGAATCACTGCGGCGGCTACCTGGAATTTTTAGCGTGCACTGACACACGCACAGTACATGGGTGCCTTCCGCATCACCTCCCTTGAAACGCAGTCGCAGCTATCGAGATCAAACCCGGGTAGTCCGCTTCAGCGGTCGAGAACCGTAACCACTATAACGGGGCTCAAATGAAAGCGTTTGGAATGTTCTTCAAAGGAACACACATCCTTTGAATGCGCGTGTTGGTGACCAGCGACCAGCGATGATGCACGTCCACCACCTGCGCGCTAGTTTGTGCTCAGGCCCGGTCGTGGTTGAGGTGATTCGAAAGTTGCTGCCTCTGTTAAACAGCGAACGCCCGCTACAATATGCTGGCAAGAAAGATGGCAAGAAGCTCAACGTGTTCCTAGGGGCCACATCATGGCTAGGAAGCTCAGCACAGGCTACTCGCCGCAAAGTAGGTGTTTTCGGCAGCGCTGTCACAAAGGGAGCGATTGCTTACCTGAGCACGTCGACGAGGATCCATCCTCTGCGGGCGTGCCACACTCCGCGCATGATTACCGCCCACTGAATGCTGAGTGCGGCGATGAGCAGAGTGAAACCCACGGCGCCGTAGCCGTATCGCTTGAGGAACGTCATCAGGAAGCCGAATCCGATGAACACCATCACGTTAACGTCCTGGAACACTGCGGGGGAGAAGACATGCGCATGCGTCCACTGAGAATCGGCACGAAATTAAGTGGTAGAGCTTCGTATTTTCAAGCTCCTCGCATAGAGGAGGACGGAAGGGATGAATCGCAAGGAGGCTGACACCAGTAATAAGATGTACACTCTGTCAAAAATATATAGTCCTTGTGGTTCGCTTATAGGTGGTGTAACGGAGCGCTTCTGAAAGCATTCTTGAGATGCCTAAGCTCGAGAGGGATGAGGACATTTCTCGTCACTTGCGAGATTGCGAACGCTGGAGATGCGTAACGAGCCCCGTTATAGGTTCAGAAGCAAGCCCTTGGACTGCATACTTTCGACGAAGACTGCACATCTAATAGGCGCGCGCGCGCACACACACACACACACACACACACACACACACACACACACACACACACACACACACACACACACACACACACACACACACACACACACACACACACACACACACACACACACACACGCGCACACGCACACGCACACGCACACACACACATATATATACAAACATACATATATACATATATACATATATATATATATATATATATATATATATATATATATATATATATATATATATATATATATATATATATTGTCGCATTGTCGCAGGTAATAATTTTAAGCAATCCTATATATATATAATATAGGATTGCTTAAAATGATTACCTGCAACAATGCGACAACACAAAGAACCTCATTCTGAGCTACCATACACGACCACTCGTGTCGTATATACCACTTACACCGCGAATTACCACACACACATATAATGACTGCATATGCAATGCATCATCACCGCCTCCGCATCTCAGAGAGCATTCGTTCTTTAAGTTGGCGCCGACTTCCATAAAACATGCAGTATATTTGTGAAGTATGTGTTATAGTACATCTTGTAATCGCTGCGTTTCAAACCCAGTCAACTTTGGCCAGCCGATCACATAGCCGGTGCAGCAAACTCTAATCTAATTACTAAAATTGATTAGATGGATCCAGAGCATACTGCTATTGCACTGCCCTCTTAAGGTGCCGGCCTGGCGCCGCAGAAATGCTTTTGAACTTTGCTCTCGAATGTGTTTTCGCACGATACTACATTGGTTAGTGGTGCCAAACCGCCCATAATTTCTTCTTTCTTTGGAAATTTCAAAAACGGAATTTGTGATACATTAAGCGGTTTATGAAGGCGCTCTTATCACACTTGTGGCAAGGGATCCCAACTACTCAGCTAGTTAAAGAGTAAATAAGGATATGCTGATTTACTCTAGGCTATATAGTACTAACACCATGTATTTTGTTGAATTCACGTTCGAAGTACCTTTTATTTCCGAGAATTTGGCTGAAGTTACGTGAGACAACGTCTATATTGTTACGGACGAAGGAGGAAAAAGGCCGTGGCGCGGGCACGAGCGTGCGCGCTAGGCCCGCTCACAGATTCATTAAACGTCATCTCACTAATTGTCCTCTGTTCTCCTGCTGTCATCGCATGCCGCCCTGTAACATTTGGTTGGAGGTGCGGCGTACGGCATCCCCATCCTCGCCTTGGAGCATCAATCGACGCCATCTTCAAGCCGGGACCATCACCGAGGGCCCAGGGACATCGCCGAGCAGCTTCGTCCCAGCCCTTCAAGCCCAGACCTGACCAACTACCACCGCCCAGCCCCCAGCCCGGACCTAAAGACAATGAGAACAGACAGAACAATGAGAACCGAGACGAAGGATCCGAAAGACCCGAATGACCCGAAGGAACCGATGGACACGAACACGCAACCCCCGCCCAAGCTGCCCGACGTGACCTCGAGCCATCGGTCCCATGGACTCTGGTGACGGATGGTTGACAGCTCCAAGGAAGGTGGATCACCCACGCATCAGACATCGTACCGGCAAGCCGTTCTATTCTTACTTCTTCCTCTTCTTCAAGCATCCAGAACGCCCATCATCATACCATAGAATCATCATCGGTAAACTTCCTCGGGACGATCGGGATGATGGCTCGGTGGCCCCGGGTCATGTTGCGGACGGAGGAGGAAAAAGAAGGCAGTGGCGCGGGCAGGAGCGTGCGCGCTAGGCACGCTCACAGATTCATTAAACGTCATTTCACGACCATCGAGCATGTTCTCTCTGTCCTCTGCTCTCCTATTGTCATCGCATACCGCCTCGTAACAATATATTATAAAACATTAATCCGGTGTATGTTTGAAACATTTTATAAATGTATGCGGGGAATTTGGATTGTAAGTCAAAATGCTGGTAGTTCAATCCTAGGTTTTATTTGTATTTTCGATTGTAGCAAGGCTTGAGCGAGATGTAAGGAATGGTCGTAGCGTTCATGCACGCAGGACAAAATAAAAAAAAAGGGGATAATAAGCGGCCTAAACGCCTCCAGTCGAGCTCGCTCAAGTGCCAGCGATAAACCACTTCAGGTTTGTTAGGAGAGCACTTGTGGTTTATGGCCCGATAAAACGTTGAAGTTTCGGATCCAGATCCTTGGCTTCTGGGGTTCAGTCAACCGTCTGATTAGTGTGATGTTTCCTGTCAGTACATTCTCTTGCTGTCAATGTGGAGACAACGCCAGGACAGACTATCGGTGGCATGTATTCATCCACAATAGCTGCACGTTGGATTGCAGGCTATTTAGTCAGGGCTGCCAAAAATTACAGAACCACTGGTCGGCTATAACTTTGATTACGCAAACTACGCGAACGCTATACCGCGTTATGAAGGCAGAATGATTAATGTTAGTTGAAAAGGTTTTTACATTAGCATATAAGCGCTTTTTCTGCACGGAACTTTAGAATGATGTAGTCGTCAGGCTTTCAAACCTGACTGCGCTTGAGAAATAGTCTATAGTATCTCCCCGCAGTAACGACACAACGCCTTGTGTGAGCCGTACCTAGACGTCGTCACTGTCTCGCACGTGCTTGAACTGCTCCCTATTAGTGTCCCCGACTCCGCTACACGCGATGCCGGAGCTGTTCGTCCGATGCTGTCACGTATCCGGACGTACGCTGAACAGCGCCATCAAGGCCGCAGCGCGTGCGTTCGCTTAACGGCAGCCCGCGCACTTTGCAACCTCGTTTTCGTCATGCGTGCAAGAGCGGAACAGGAGCTTTGACAAACATTCTTCCGCTTGAAGCTGCGTAATCGCATTGTGTCACGAAATCAACAACGCCGCCCGTTCCCTTCAAGCTTATAGCCTCTAACGCAATTTTAATTTTTTTTTTGAAGGGGGGGGGGGGGGGGGAGGGGGGGGGGAACTGTGGCTGAAATTTTCTACCTTCGATATTGTTTTTTTCAAATTCCACTAGAGGTAAGCTTTTACGTTCACTCAGTGTAAAAAGGTTCGTATTGATAGTGAGACCAATTTTCAGCACCTAAAATGAAATTGTATATGGCCGTAGTTACACATGGCAGCATCTACATCTATATGCTTTCACTTATTCGAGGCCTATTCTTAACGCTGTTCATTGATTAACGCCGTACACAGCCCAATTGCTCCTTGCACTGTTGATGCATCCGTTACTTAGACGTGGTTGCTTCAAACAAAATAATAGACGTGACTCACAAATCGTTCTCTCTTTTTTTTTTTCTAGTTTAATCGAATTTCCAGCGCAGTTCTTGTCACACTCTTATGATGTGTTTGAGCGAACATCCCTTGTAGCCAATGTAGCATAAGAGTCACGTTACAGGCTAAGCAAACTAAGAACTAAATGAGTAACATAAGAGAGCAGTTGTGACATAGTGTACTCAGTGCGGGTGAGATATCATGCCTAGGCGTGCAATAGGGACATTGCGCAATAAACAAAACTGCGCATTTGCAGCAGCTTCTGGGCTTTAAAGGTAATGCTTATTTGCAAACATGGCCACGCCACTCTGGCGTCCGAGAAAGGTAAGCCGAGCACGTAACACCAAACTCGGCAAATGTGCTCAATTTCATTTTTTAACTACTTGAAGTACGGCATACCAGCGCTGTATAAGGGGTTGACACACACTGTATAATAATGCAGTATACCATATATTTTACAGATAGGGGCCATTGCATCTAAGCAAAACAGACCACATGCGTTCGCAGCTCGGTTCATCCATGGTGCCATACCCTCCCGGGTAGGCTGTGATTTTCTTACCACTCGCTTTAGCTTTGGCCACGACCATTTCCAGGAATGTGCAGTGAGCGCCAGTACATTACGCTGAAGTTCACAGCTCTTTCGTTTTAGTTTTGTCCTGCGGCAGTATAGGAAGAACTAGAGAAAGAAGAAATAACTAGCACGCTTAACGGAGATTAACGGATGAGCGCTCTTCTGTTGTCGTGCAAATTGACTTCGTGTCTGGCATCTATTTGTCGCTTGCCTGCGAACACGCGCATCGTGCTTAGAGAGCATCCTTAATACCAGGGTACGCAGAACAGGCCAAGGTTATGTTTTGTTGGTACGCTCAGCGCTTGTGTGCGAGGAGAGCGCGCTCGCATGCGTGGCGCAATCTATTGGACTTCGACAATGGGCCCGTAATTGGCGAAACTTACCCGCCGGCTTTGCGGGCAGGGGAACAAAAAATGAGAAAATGCTGAATAAAGGGGACACGAGTGAGCTAAGAACACCATTGCTACGGTGCGTGCGACTTTAGTACGTAAAGAAGGAAGGAAAGAAAGAAAGAACGAATAGTGAGTAAATGAAAGGAAAGAAACCGAGGGGGGGGGGGGGGGGTAGTCTCGATCAAAACGCCGGCGACAATCGTGGCACGGGCCAGCGGCCAGCAGTGGCGCTCGGCTCGCTGATTCCGCGGAACGAGAAATCGTTTTCGACCACGCGAGAGTCACGGCTGCTTTGTTCTTGGTCGCTCACCACGAACCGCCGGTGTGTATAATTAGATGCGCGGAATGCAGCCTGCACCAACGCTACTGCGACGTGCGGTGTCCACACATGCGGCTGCCGAAGTAGTTTTCGCAATATCGGCCATACAAATCAATCCCCGCCGCTCGTGTGGAGATGCCTGTGCATTTGCGTGCAGCTGCTGCAGTTATTTTTTTTAGCGGGTCACATTTAAGGCCGGTCCTGATAAGTTCGTTCGTGATAAATATCTCTAATTTGTCAGCTGCTGATGGCGCGAAACCACTTGCTTAGGTACACACTTTTCATCTGCCTTTTAAAAAGGCCGTTTCACATTTTACGACACTTTCTTTTTCACATGATAAGTTTATCAGCGCACGTGCATTCTTGATTGTACCCCAGTTCCTCAGTAAGCTGCCCCTTCCGAGCCCATCAATGAAATGCTGGCGCGGAATGACAGTATGGCTGGGTCCACATGTGCGAATTTGGAAAGTATATAGTTATGAAGCATTAGTTGCGGTTTAGCTCTGGTTAACCCTAGTTGAATTGGGAAAGCAACAGCGGAAGCTTCTTTTTATGGGTTCAACGCTGCTGAACCGAATGTGGAGCGAAAGCATTAGCTGAAGGTGACTGAGCGTTCTTCTTTTTCTCCTTCGTCTTCTTCTGCATCTTCGTCTACTTCTTCTTCGTCGCCTTCTTCTTCAATTCGTCGCCTTTTTTTTCTTCGTCGATAACTTCTTCTTCTTCTCCTTAGTCTTCTTCTTCTTTTTCTTCTTCGTCGTCGTCTTCTTCGTCTTCTTCTTCATCATCGTCTTATTCTTTGTCTTCGTCTACTTTTTCTCCTTCGTCTACTTCCTGTTCTTCTTTGTCGTCTTCTTCCTCAACTTTATCGTCATCGTCTTCTTCATTTCCTTCTTCGTCGTCGTCTTCTTCTTCGTGGGTGCTCAAGTTCATTCGTGACTGCGGCCATGGACTACGAGACAGGCCGAAACCATAGCGTAGTATTGCTATCGCAATAAAAGTTCAGCGGCTGCTTTCTGCCAGCCTTGGAAATCGGTCGCTGCAATGTTTATCTACTCCAGGTTTGCATACAGACATAAAGAATAAGTGGTTTCAGAACGTTGTGGTACCATATTACATATACCCAGGAACCCAGGAGAAAAAGTACAGGACGAAGTGATCTGAGGCTAAGCAGTTATCTTAGATGAACATTCTTCTTATTGTCACACCGTTCGAGAATTCGGTTATATGCGTTTATGAAAATTGCTAGAAATTAATTAGGTTTTTGAACAAAAATGCACAACCAGTGACTTCACTGTTCATGCAGTACTATTTAGTTTCACTTCGAGAGAAAACGTCAGATTCGAGTACACTCCTTAATTCACGTCAAATAACGAGTCACTAAATAATTAAATAGCAGAGTCAGCCACAAAACCAGTTGGAATTCGTACGTGGCGAATAGCAGCTCCTTTCGGCGTTTCTGTGTTTCAATTCAAGCCTGCAGAGCGCACGCGTCTCATTGGACTGAACTTAAGGATGAACACGCACCATATGTTTCGCTCCATGACGGACGCCGACGCGTAAACGTTGAGAGAAACGCATTACTCATAAGCCTTTTCCACAAAGTGTAGGTTTGAGCTGCTCTTACTAGCAAACACAGATACTTCAGCAAATGCGTGTTCGAGTTCACAAATATTCGCGTTTGATTTCGCCAGTGAATAGGGGAATCATTCAAAACTGCGTAGGTTTCAAGTGTAATATTAAGATTGCAGCTCCATGTTCATCAAACAGCGCAGTGCACGAGGTTAGTTCGTCGCCTGTTCAGTCTAACCCGTGTCGGGTCGCCAGACCTCATAATTTATTGAGGGAGCAGAAGATATCTCTTCCTGGGTCGTCGCCCCAGATAATAAAAAAGCATCTCCGCCACATGGCCATACGGCATACCCAGTGACGGTATGTTTTTGGCACGGGGCAAGCAAATAACTTTCCTCGGTGATGTATGGAAAGTTTACTTTCTCTTCTTTCCAGCCTCGGGCCACAATTTTTCAGTCTGTATTTTAAAACGTATGATCCACCTTCAAGTGTTGCCACTGCAATAGAAGATTACATATACCGCTTGGCCTTTCACACGAAAGTCGTGTTCAGTCTAAGCTTTGTGAAAAAGAGAAATGACTAAGTTTTAATTAATTAACTGCCTTTAGTGTATTAACAATTTGAAACTGCAACATTACATACACGGTTTTAGCAATAATAAAAGGTAACTTTCAATTAGAACTATTTCAATGAAAAGTAACTGAATTATTTGCTTCAGAAACACGAGCCTGTAGCTGCTCCGTACAGTGGCAGTGGAGATGGGCGCTTCCACAAGAGGCCTTTGTGCTCGCCTCAACAGCGATTTCCTGGTGGGAGCGCCCCGCGAAGCGCGGCGCGTGGCTCGAGTATTTCGGCCCTCTGTCCTCGAGGAAACTGACGTCGGGGTGCGGGACCCTTCGTCATTGAGTGACGCCGCGAGGCCTTACGGTGCTCTCCACTCTGCTGAAGTAGCTGAGGCCGATCAGCGCCCTTTCAAGGAAGTGCCAGTCATTCTGCGACGAAAAAAGACGCTTGAAACTGTCCTCTTCGCATAATCTCCCGTGAACTACTCGGACTACGTACTCATTTGTCACACATAGCGTCACACACAGCTTTAGCTTTTTGTGGTCGAATCTAGAGGGCATGATACCGCGCCATAAGTTTGACTCAAGCTACTGTTCAACCCAGCGCCCTGGTTGTGTCGATAATCCGTATACACTTGACCAAACGCCGCGCTCTTCAGAAAGGTGATTCCCCAAACTTCGAATTAGCTAGTAAAAGAAAAAATACCGTGCAAAAAAAAAGAATAAAAAAAACTGAATTTCAACCGAGTATGAATTTCCTTATATAGAACGCTTCCCGGAGAAGCAGTCAGATATCAAAGAAGTTTATTGATAGACGCCAAAATCATAATACAATGTTCAAAGGGAAGTGTGACATCAGATCTGCTGCTATCATTATTTCGTCTTCCAACATGCACTCACATACAGCAACGTGCCATTTAAAGTAGAATTCAGGCGTCCGTTCTCGCCAATAGATTGACTAAGAGCCTTATTTTCGCTCTGCTTCGTGAATTATGATGTCCTCTAACATTGTTATTAAAAAGCTATAGAAATTTAGAATACAAATTATATGGTAAATGGAGGCGAATGTAACTTCACATGCGAGAGTGGCTGGGAGGCAGGCCCATGCAGCGGCGACGGCGATAGCGGGCCATAGTCATTAAGGTACATCGCTCTAATGGTCAGGCAAAGTCGTGCTATAAGGTACAGTAAAGAAGCTTTCCGGAACTGTAAGGCAACATCTGCGCTTTTCATTTCGCCAACGAAATCGCATAGGAAGCGTAGTCATCAGTAGTTTTCGCGTGTTTTGTCTTTTTGTTTTCTTTGGTCACCACGGGAGCCAATAGACTGCAACTCGATTTGTCATTTCTCGGTAAAACGAGTCTGCGCTGCTATTTGGTGGGTTGCCCACAAAATACGCGAAACTAGACAAATCTTGGCTGTTACGGACATGGTGCACCGCGAACGCCACACCTACAAATACTGTGGTGGTGTGCCCCGATAGCGTTAGTGGATTTTGGGACATTACACACTATTAAACCCAAGAGGGACCAGTCCCAATTATAGTAATTTCTACTTCAAAGCCACCCTATTCGTGGATTCACATGCTAAGATATTCAACTCCTCACCTTATTAGCGTGTGTCAGATTGCCCTTGACTCACTGCATCAGATTTCATTTTTTTATAAATATGTTCTCTCGCTATCTCTGTTGAATGTTTCGGAACTTGCACTCAGGCAGCTACGATGGATCGATATAGTGCTACATTATAATATTATTGAACGGGACAGGGATGTCTAGGCCGGTGAAAACTGACAAATCATCATTTTGGTTCAGCTGCTTCTTTCATATACCTTTTCACTCGCTAATTATTCCCGTTATCTTTCTGTGTCCATGCGATGCTCGACCTTGAAGGCACTGACCTTGCTGGCGGAAATCGCAAAACAGAATTTGCTAGCAAGCCTCTACTTAAAATCTAGACCACGTGTGCAAGAAAACTAATGGGAGCGTTGCGTAATGAGGTCAAGCTGCACGAGCTATTGTTGTTGTAGTTATCCTCTCGACGGATGACACAATTCACACGGATGGATCGGACAAGAATTGGGATGTGGAGAGATTTTTTGAGATGAATAAACCTTAACTGCTTAGTTTCGTCTTTGTCTTTCTGGACAAGCTAAAGTTCATGCAAAAAGTTCCATGCAATTGCTAAGGTCTGGTTAGGGCAAATAAAACGCGACAGACACGGTCACGTGAGGCAGACTTCATCATCCTAATGTTTTATGAGTATGCTTAAAAATAGTCATTCTAAATTCTCAAGTTTTTCCTCCGTGCTCTCTACATTTTTTGCGTGCGGTAAACATGTAATTAATCGATACTGTACACGAGCAGCCTTCAATGTTTTAGCAAATCATAAGGCTTCTGGGGTCCTTCGTATGCCTCAAGTCAAAGATAGAAAGCAATGCTCTGGATGAAGTCGAAATTTCTAACAGTAAACAACGCTTTAACTTTCACACGGAACTGCCTCTAGAAAGATAAAGATAATCCTCGAAAAGGTCATGTCTAAGCACGTCCTATCACTGGCTCGAGGCGATATCGCACACACTTACGAAGACTGTCGCCACTACTGTTTATATATTGTGTGTTCAGTAAACTATCTTCAGCACCTCCACACCACTTGCACCAAAGAACAGCCAAGACGCAAACGTCCGACCAAGAGGAAGTGGTGCGAATAGGGCTCGGCAGTGCCTCTCTCCTCGCAATCTCGCCACGGAGAGCTTTCCTCTTCCTCCCATGGTCCGATTTGTTGACATAGGGGGAGGAATGGGGAAGGGAAGACTGGTGGCGCCCACTCACTGGGGTAGTACTTGTCGATAGAATTATCCTTGGGCGCGTTGCCCCCGAGCGCCTCGGACAAGCTGTTGAGGCCGTTGGAGGCGTCGGCCGCCTCCTCGTACTGCACGCACAGGGCATACACGATGATGATGGAGACCTGCGCGGAGACATACAATGGAGACTGTGCCAGAAATACATCAAATAGTAACAATACTGAAATTGGAACTACTGCATAATGCATAGGCATTTCAACAATGATGCTCTAATCATGTTGCAGAGAATGACAAGTAGAATAATAGAAAAATTTTAAGCCGGTACTTATCCTCCAGTAATGGCTCTCAAGTGTGGAAGCAGTGCATGCAAAAACCAATTCATTTTGTTTATCATTAGGTATGTTGCATAAATTCTTCTTTCTGTCAACAATTTAAGGCTGTAACTTCTTACAGCTCATTACAATGGTGCTGTCTCCCCTTACTTACGGCACTCTTCATCCCAGTTGTAATGCTTAGCGGTTAGCTCTTCCAGTTTTTAGTCCTTTGTGTTTTCGACATTTTTTATATGTAGGCATTAAACCTTTTGTTTTCTAGCGGTATTATGTATTTCGCTCACTCTTTGCCTCATCTTGGAAGAATATCTTCTTTCCGCGCATGCAGCATGGCAGACATACATACATTGCAGCTGTTACCGTCTTGAAAAAAAAAAGATTACATTGAAAAAGTTGCATAGTCCTGAGAAAAACAAGGAAATCAAGCTTACAACAAATTATTAAGAACTGCCCTTGCAACAATGAATTTTGCAGGTGCGCTTGACATTCAAGAAGGTGTTGTCATTCACCAAGTATCTCTGCATATAACTTTGGCTGGCATGGTGCTTTAAAAAAAAAAATCCGGAGGAAATGCGTTTGTAATAAATTCACACTGAACATAGCAAGCAGAAAAAATGGAAATAAAAGGTGTATTATCCGTAGCTTTATGCTAAACTACTCGCTTTTCGAGTACAATCTTTCGTGAAACATTTTTAAACATTTTATGTAGTAACAGAAAAAACATTTCTTGTTTGATCACACGGTGTTAATCTTAGAATACACTCTTTATTTTGTTATATTGTGAGCAATAAGTACGAAACTTCGTTTGAAGTTGTCAGTGTGACTTTTGTTTGCTTTGTTTATTGAAGCGAAAAGGAAAAAAAAAAAAACAACAGTGAACCATATCAGTATACTTCAAGGAGGGCGGTGTTTTAGTCTTTCTTACTGAGTTCCAGTGCAGCCAGCATGCACACAGTACTGCTCTTTTGATTAGTTCATACTGACTGACTCACACATGTAATGTATTTTAAGGAATTTCTAAGCAAGTTCCAGAACGCTCTCATTATACTATCACTCCTATAATGGAAGGGATGTTTCGTAAAAAAAATGAGGCTGTGCTTCCTGAAAAACTTTTGGCACATTCATAATCCCATTTGCACAGGTAATTACAGTGCAGGCTTGGTCTCTGTACTTCACTGATTAGCGTCTGCGTTAAATAAGAACAGTTCGTAGCGAACAGCAATGCCATCCAAGCAGTTGCCTCTGGCCGCAACACTATCTATACCCTTTGTCGTCATCCCCGTGGCGCGAAGATAGTCTTTCAACGCGGCCGCTGGAATTTATACTGTAGTGGATGTCATAGAAATTCTTTTGCGCACGTGGTGAAATACGAATACCTGGGTCTCTAGCGCTTCCTTTCTGTCTCTCCTTACCGCGCGTCTCATCTACGCAAGTAGAGGAGGTGTATACGTGCATGTACGAAAAAGGACGCTAAAATCGATCTGCTTCATTTTGACGGTCGTTTAATCGGTTTGCAATGACTGACCGGTGCTCCAGCGAGCGATTAGATATGGCTGGCGGCAGCGTCTAGTAACAAGTCAGATGGCGCAACGTCATAATGACGCATAGGGCTACGCCCGCTTACCCGTATAGCCACCTATAGCCTCTGACCTAAGTGGTCGGTATCATGGAAGTGAGCTGTGCTTCGTTTTGTAAGCGAAATATTAGCTCCTGGGATGAAGGTGTTTTGAAAATCAGTCAGGTGGGTCGAAACACGTCGAGCACTAGAGAGATGATAGTGCCAGCGAGAACTGCCTTAGGGGAGTGGTACCCAGAGCCATCTGTCCATCAGTGGCAGCATTACACGTTCGGCCGTTCATTTTGCGGCTGAAGGTTTAGTGGAATCATCATCATCATCATCATCATCATCATCATCATCATCATCATCATCATCATCATCATCATCATCAGCCTGACTGTACCCACTGCAGGGCGAAGGCCTCCCCCATATTTCTCCCCTTAACCCGGAAGCCAACCATTTAATTATTTTGGAGCAGGCAAAGTGCGCAGTTACAAGTTCTCATAACCCAACCCGGCAACAATATCGGGCAACAGCGAATTTTGGAACAGCAACGGTCAATCAGCAATGTGAAAAAGATTTATAAGCTCGCTTCCCAATTGTCTTTCACAATGCACTCACTACTGCATCTGCGGCCATAAGGTGGTAACAACGGAGAGTGAGAAATAAGTCGAGCTTTCTTGGACATACAATTTAATTGTGAGGATACTCTGGGAGTAAGCACAGGAGGCAGGCACTGACGTCAAAATGTGATGTCCTGTCCTATACTCTCCATTTCCCATGAAGAGGCCTTCATATAAGCTCTATTTAATAAAGATTGCTAACGTTATGAAAATAGCAAACGGGCTAACCTTTCGATGCACAGCAAAGTCTTTCCTTTACATTTCGGCCTTCGCTTGAGTCGAGTGTAGTTAAGGCTGCCGTCGAAAACCAATGGAGAACGCTCTTTAGTAAAAACGTTATCACCAAGAAAAAAAAAAAAAACAGCATGTGCTTTCCAGGTGGAAATGAGATGATACTTTGATTGTTATAGTGCAATTTCAAGATACGCGAGATTGTTTACAACTTCCCGTTGCAAAATGTGCCCGTCCGGAATGTTCTAGTTCTGTTTTATGACATCAACTGAAGCTCTAGCAAAATGTATAAGTTAAGCGAAAGCCTTTGCTCGGCCCCTATAAGTTCACAGTCAAGCACTGCTCTGACCGAAAAGCCTTCAATTCCTGATAGCCTGCCTAAGAAAAAAAAAATGCGTTCAACAGAAGCAGTAATTTCAGCACGCCGTGGTTGTCATAAGCGATTTTTCTGCATCGTAGTAATTTGCTAGAAAATTCTACCTGTAATAAATTTTCTATTGCTGTAAAGCACGCCTTTCAATGCATGTTATCCAAACATCTTTCGTTTACCGGCGTTGTAACAATTTTCTTTATTTCTGTTCAACTTCCTATGATACTTTATTTAACCGGAATGCAATTTTTATTAAAATCTGAAGTGGTAAATAAAAACTTCAAATTGTTAAGGGCACTGCATGCAAAATTTTTGAATACTATCTCAATAAATTCGCGCTGCTCTTCAATTCATGACAGGGGCGAGTGGGGTCTTTTCAGTCACTATCGCTATAAATTTCTAATGGCGAAGTCCCCAGCCACAGGTTTTATGTCTAAAGGTCGCTCTGAACATTGTTGATGGAGGCATTCTATATTTCTCAGTGCTGATATAAAACAGCCCCGAATAATTCTTTTATCTCTGTATTACGCAATGCCCGCTTCAGTCGACTGCACCGTCCAGTACGCAGTCTTGTCTAATGAGGGCTGTTGCAATCCTAGCGTCAACTGATGCGGAACAGCGTCGAGGACAGACTAGCTTTTGTCAAATGCGTCAACGTCTCAGAGTCTTGACGTCCGCGTTGTTGCACTATAGGATTTCGCAGGCATCACGTCAAGAATTAAACTGTCAGGGCGACGATTCAGCAAGGCGCTGCACACAATGACACATCACGAAATAGATACAAGAAAGCGTACATGCAACTGGTGCTGTTTCGTTTACGGTTTCTTGCACTTATTTCATGGTACGCATTTATGCATAGTGCTTCGCTTAACTTGCAACCCGTACTAACCCAGCAAGAAGTTCTAGTCAAGACGACGGATACCTGTAAGAGGAGGAGAAGGAAAGCGAGTTTTCCGCGCTTCCACATGTCTGCGACGATGGTGGGAGAATCCAAATCCCGTGTGAGGTCCAACGGAGACGCGTGACCACAAGCACACTCGGAGCTCTGCCGCTGACATCGGGCACCGCGTCTTCACTTGTCCGCGGAAAGTGGAAAGGAGAGGAAGGGGAGGACAGGAGAGAGAGAGTGCACCGCGGGCAGGCAGGCAGTGGAGAAATGTCCTCATGTCGCGAGCGCACACTTGCGTGAGGTCCCAAGCACCGGCCTCGGTCGGGAGTGAAACGACATCTGTCGTGGTACCCATACACCACCACGGCTTTGTTGTTCCTGAGAGCCAAACACGGATCTGACCTTCGCGCTTGATTGGCACAACGTGTTCCGGGCAGAAACCCCCAAAGAAAGACCCCCCCCCCCCCCTCTCTCTCTCTTTTTTTCGTCTCGTGCGCACTGTCCACTCCCAAATTATAGCGAGAAAAAAAGCGAGACGGTAGGGCAACGAGAAAAAAAAAAGAAAAAGAAACAATGAATGCATGAGCTGGATTTATTCAGTGTTGGATCGTACGTTTCAAGTGCCTTGTTTACGAATCCGGCGCGAATTAGGGTAAGTTAGCAAGAATTACCCCGCCAATAAATGAAAGATGTCCTCTGTGTATACGCTTCGTGCGTTTGTTGGGTAAAGCACCGCATGCGGTAGTATATTTGCGCGTTCGCCCCCTGCATCTTTCATTTGTTCAATTTTTACTACTGATAAACTAATCCCGCTTTTACACTGCACAGACAGCGGTGAACTAACCCGTGCCACAACCATGTGTTAAGAAACATATAGCGAATGCACATATACTAAACATGCTAATCTTGGAAGCTTACTCTTGGTACTCCATAATTGCATAGACATTGCGCATAACAAACTAAATACAATGATCTTAAGTGGCTGGCACTTATTTTTCACATATGCACTTGTGTAGAGTTTTCCCTCTGTGATGTTCATAAAACTAGAGCGCTTTGAATTCCGCCATATGGTTTGTTTCCCTGCGGCAAAACCACCTGTCACACCTCAGCCGGTGGCCGTCCCTGATGTGCATGATAGCAGTCGCGACTTGAATGCAGCTCGCCCTTGCACGTCTTCTACTACTAAGCGCGCTACGTGATTTACCTCTTGGCATGGCATTATAGGAAGCGAATGCAAATGAGGACAAGTTGCAAGGTCGGCTTAGTTAGCGAAAATGGACTTCGCCGTATTGCGCCCTAACCTATATTTTTAACGGCGTAGGGTTAGAAACCCTATCGGGAATGGAGCCGGCTCTTTCTACTGCTGTGTGGGTGCAAACAGCTGGCAGAAAAGATGGCCGTACTTATACACAATGGTGAGAAATTGAGTGGGAACATCACGCACGCGACGCCAACTTTCTATGGGAGCCCAGAATCAAGCTTGGAGAGCCGACCACTTCCGTGTAGTTTAGTTCCATGTAAAGTATTCTGAGTTCGCTAACATGGTTGCAGCAAATTGGCGGCAGCTAACTGAGCTGATCCACTACTGCGCTAAGAGCGGAAAGCGGAACCAGACATTGGATGCATACGGAGCAGGGTGTAGGGGTGTAGAGATGGCACGGTCCAGCAAATCAAAAGGTTACCAATTTGGACCTCTGCAGTTACAAGAAATTATGGTCAATGATTATTTAACAATTTAGAGATTTGGTTGACGGCAAATAACCTCAGTCTGAATCTTAATAAAACTACTTACATCATATTTAGCTCAATAAGCACCACTCTTCAATGTTGTATAGTAATTAAATATAACAGCAGCGTTATAAAGCAAGTTACGAATCACAAGTTTCTAGGCGTTTGGTTCAATGAAATCCGTTCATGAAATACGCACATTTTAAATTTAGTAGAATACTTGAGCAGAATTGTAGCATGTATTTACAGAATTTCTAATCTGGTATCCGTCTGGCTAAAGATTTCAATTTATTATGCGCTTTTTTTAAATTCTAAACTAACACACTGTATTCTCATATGGGGAACCACTACTTCTACAAATATTAATAAGTTGCTTGTTCTTCAAAAAAAAAAAAAAAAAACACAAAAAAGCCCTTCGAGCTAGAAGGCTATTACGGTATACCGCGAGACTTGCGTACAGAACCCTTGTTTAAAAAATATGCCATTTTAGCCGCTCATCAGATTTACTACTTTCGTCTTCTGCAGTACATTCACCATAATAGGCTGTATACTACTCTACCTGATAGATCTACAGTAACGTATGATCTGAGAACACGAAGAAAACTTGTACCCATTACTCGAACCAACTATGGAAAATAGAAATTAACTTTTCAGGTGCCATCCCTTATCAACAACACAACACCAAACGTGGAATTTTCATTGGCACCTAGGGTATTTAAAAAGAACGTAGAACAATATTTTAATGAACATCCCCTATAGTTTCATGGATGGTAGTTGCTGTAGTTTTCTCATATGCAACCGTTTTTGTGTAAATATTTTTGCTATGAAATGTATGTTATTGAGTGCGTGGTCTGTTGATTTGAACCTATAAATGAATACTGCATGTGTTGATACCTTTGATATATCGTATGTAAGCGTTGCATAATGCTTTTTTTTTATATTTTATATACAAAAAAAAGGTGTATGCTGTTGTCTGTTTTGGGAGCCAAAGCCCATTCAGGCTTGTCGCCTTTTCCCTTGGCTTCCCTTTTTTTTTTTAGAAAGAAAGAAATAAACACCGATTCCAACTCCAACAATCGACAGTATACTAAGCGAACATTGCCCAGAAATTTTCTCAAGCAGTGCTCACGTTTGCACGCGCAGTTATCAGAATCGGAATGAAAATGGTGCTCTGCTCCGTCCAGAGGAAGCAGCGTGTCAGTGCATAACAGACACAAACGCAGACACAAACTGCAATTTCGTCATTTTTTCTCGAAGAAACGACGCGCCTTGTGGCGCCATTGTGTCCTATTGCCTGCACTTTGATATGCGCAGTTCCACGCAATAATCAGCCGGTACTGAGAAAGGCTGCTTAAAGTGAAGCAGTTATTCGCGATTCTTTTTGTGGCCTAGAAGGAAGATGTAAGCCGATGCGCATTCAGTTAGAAAGCAAGTAGAGCATCATCGAGAACACATGACTAATTGGCGCATTTCAGGCGTGAAGAGTTTTCAGCGTGTCTTGCTCCGCAACAGACCTGGTTACACTACGCATGTATGGTGACATGGTGCTTTCTTACACCAATAAAAAAGCGGGGGGGTCATGTGACATTATACCAATCTCATATCAATTCTGATCACATATTTCTTTGATTTTTGATTGGCCAACACGCTTGCGGAACGACATATAATTGAACGTAAATAATTATATTACAGCAGTCGTGCAATTATTACATGTTTTAGATCCCCTGAATTATATGAAACTAAGGACACAAGATAGAGCGCGGAAAATGCAGGCTGATTCGTCGCACTTTCTAAGCATGCGCACGATTAGTAATCTACACTCATTAGCGTAGTACGTAGGGGATAGAATTAATTAGTGAGCGCAAACAGAAAAGGACTCACCCTTACCACTTAAAACTGAAGCAGCCCTAACCGGCAAACCTTTGTAGGTTTTGGGCAAAGCAGCACTGCAGACTGGCAATCGCTATGTCTTGTTTACTTGTCTCTTATTTTTTCATTCACCGCTTTACAAAATTCTTCCCCGTCGATGCCACTAATTTTAAATTCCTTTTAAAAAGTGCGCGTCGACCATCACCGCCCTTCCTTCACGCTGGTTCTTTTCAAACGCAGGACAGCGATTTCTCCGCTGTTTTTCTCAACACCCGTCGTTACACACACGCGCTGATCTCAGAAGTACTCCATAGCTCCAGCATTTTGAACGAAATAATGTGTCCCTGTAAATTGTGAAAACCGCCACACACCAAAAATGAAGCAACCTACACCATGGCATACTGAGCGCCCTGCACGTGGTTGGTTGCAAAATATGGGTAACTGCCATTTCTCTTTGGATGGATTAATGAGAAAATCTTTATTTGCCGCATGTTTGAGGTGTTCGTCACTCTTACTGATCACTTGTGCGCCATGGTCAGTCATCGGTCCACGATGGGGGCTACAGGCGAACATCATAGTCGAGTTGTGACGTCATAGAAGTAAATAAACAATCATTTACAAGAGCGCAAAATTGTGATATGTTACCCTCTGTTATACACTCACTTTCAATACCCACTGTGTCAATGGACGATGAACTGAATGGAGATCGGCCGTTGTCACATGGCGATTTTCAATGACCATTGAACTCAATTGGCATCGACCTAATGGTGGTTCGCGAACATCCATGGAATCCCCCCGCCAATTAAAAACCACCTCCACTCCCAAATCGTTAAAGGAACACAAAAACTAGGAATGAAACGCTAATAAATTTTTATATTTAAAGACAAATGCTTCAAATTTCATTACAATTTGGTACATTCGATTATAAGGCGCGGCAGCACCCAAAAAGCTATTACGGCATCATACTTGCGAAGACTTAATGCTCACAAAATGAAATGCGGCCAGCAAAAATGACCGGCGTCGCTAGCACGCAAGAAGCAAAAACTGTAACTCTTAAAGAACGGCCCGAGAGGACTACAAATTTATTTTTCTGTAAAGAAGTTGGTGATCTTTGCATGTGTGCACTTTGTGAGCAATGACCGCACCGATTTTTCGTAGGTCTGAAGTGCTACGCATAGCACTGTAGGCCCAACAAGCTGAGCTGGAGAGAAGCATGCACTCAAAGGCACGTGGAAATATCCGCAAAAGCACAATGGCGAACGAACCACGCCACAAAAAAAGCACTGAATGCGACGTCGTCCCTTGGAATGCGACACGAGACGTTTTTACCGCTGTCACCATCTGGTGAATTCAACTGAACACTACAACTCTTGTTTTGCGGCGCGCAGTTTGAAAAAAAAAAAAAAAAAAAAGTGGGACGAAGGTGCTCCGCGCTGTTACTGTGGGCTCGCAATCAATAAATTTTGAGGGTGCTCTCTACAAAATAGATAAAAAAAAAATAGCCCCTTTGCACCTTCATTTTTCGAAAAAAAGGTTCGTTAAATTGGGACAGACCACGGAATTGATTTCGTTATTTCAAGTTAGTCAAAGCATTGGATCCTATGGGTGTCTGAGGAGGAATTACAATATCTTCGTTAAATCGGGATTTTAGTTAAATCGAATTGTGACGATATTCTATCTGCGACCCTAACTCGATAACCTGTCGATGCAGGTGAACTCCCATTTGTCCGCAGTGCCGATGAGAAAAGAATAATAAAATCCGAGACAACGTTGATATATGCATGACATTTGGCGTTTATTCAACATTTTCGTCAAAGACAAGTTTACCCAACACACACACACACAGATTGTTCGGCTTAGACTAAGACAGGATGCGCTTCGCGGGAATGCGGTGGACGACGAGAGAGGGCGCAACACATTACGGCATGCACTTCATCGCGGAAAGCGGGCTAGCTATAGCTCTGGCTGTGCAACTAGCAGTTGAAAATACGCGCAGGAAGAAGGAGACATTTTCAGAACCCGTGACGTCTAGCAAGATGTCACTACTATGCAGGGTTTGAACCACCCTCACTGACAAGGTGCTACAGTTGTACAGGGAAGCAGTGCCGGAGTATTACAGTGCGGCGTGTGTGGCAGCAAGTGTGCGCCGGGCATTCAGGATAATTTATATGCGAAGCGAAGGACCCAAATTTCAAACGAACTCTCCAGGGCCGAAACTCCTGATGACGCTAAATTAAAGTAATGAAAAATCACAGCGCAAACTTTTGGCACATGCTTAAACACATGCTTCAAACAAAACACTACTTCTCGCATGCTTGCTCTTGTTAATATGAGACTAGCTTTTTACCATTTCGAATGGCAATTCATCCGTCAAAGCAGTCCGAGCCCTGAAGCCGGATAAGCAGTACGCTCATTTTGCGTTGGTGAGGGAGGAAATATGTAGCACAGAAAGTACATCCCACAAGTACAGGTGCGGGAAGAAGTAGTGGACAGGGCATAGGGAGAGCTATGGAACGCTGGTGGCCCGCGAGGGAATGCCGCATCACTCGCTATGTCGCGAGTCGGTTCGGGACAACGGGCGAGTGCAGCAAATGCAAGCGGCGTCCGCAGTGCCGACGGTGGTCAGGGCCTTCTGGGCCGCTGCCACGCCAGGGTCCTCGTCTCCCTCGGCGATGGGGTCGCTGTCCTTGTTTCCGTTGGCGCCACCACCTGCCTCTACGCCTGCGTGGACGGGGCACCGTTAGTAAATTTAGCACAGCGTTGCAGTATGCTACAGTCAGCCGTCAACGGGGTGGCACATGGTCAGCGCTGTGCTAAAAGTTTCTAACATTACTCGCTCTTTCTTCGGCACGCGGCACCTTATTCCACGTTTCAGTTCTTGCGGGGAACAGTTGATATATGAGAAATATATACCTAGCAGTTCTGAACAAGGGCAGCTTTTCCAAAGGATGGGGTTGACAAATGCAGTGTTTCTTTTATATATTTTTATATATTAGGGCTTAGCCATAACAATGAATATATCCGCAGATGATTTCATCGGACGAAAGTTTTTTGCTATTCGTTATTAAAAACACTCCCCGTTAGTTTCATGTGGAACCCTTTATTGCACGATACAAGCGCAGGGAGGACTTTAAAAAGGAGATTTTTCTGCATACTGAAGGGTTAAAGCATTTCGACCAGCTGGCCCACAACTCAATTTTCCACAACTAACTAATAATTGCAAAGCATGTCCGAGAAAGCTTGGCTGAGAACAAACAAGGACGGGGAAGCACAGGGCTATGCTCGTCTTCTCTCGCAGTCCGCGTGCTTCGCGCGGTGCTGTTTTAAAACCGCTTGAAAATTGTGGCTATTGTCTTTCTGTCGTCACAAAGAGAGTAATCGATAGTCACCGCACTCCTGTTCACCTCCAAGAAAACGTACCCTGGGAAATTATTTTAGTCGTTTCTGGATAAGAGGGCACGGACCGAATCTAACTTTTGTGCAAATGAATGCCTACACGACATTTGATAGATAGAATAATGTCTTTGTCTCTAACATTTGGCATATGTGCTGATGACGCAGACGTGTCGTACGAAAAGAAACCCGTGTGAAATGGTAGGTTTAAATGTCGCCCCCCACCCCCATCTTTAAAAAATAGCTCTTTTCATTCACGACACTGGTCTGTCAAAAAGCACCTTGCAGTGGATGTGAGGCAAATTGTGTGAAAAGAATTACAACGCTTTAGCCGATGCGAGCCTATCGGTGAGTTTCTGGCCCATGTTAGACTACGTAGTCACTATCGCTGTATTTGAGGTGCACTCTGGAAGTTTTTATTTTTATTGCAGACCTAAAACTGCATCATATAGAGTATAGCTATCTGTATTTAAGAAAACCTAGTCTAATTAAAGTTTGACGTCAGCCGCCGCGTTAGACATGTGACAAAGGCAGCGGCTAGTTTGCTGCGTGATGTTGAAGTTATGTTGTTCAGGCTGTGCTGCGCCTGTAAATGTCCACAGAGGTTTCCAGTGTAACAGTAATGCTGTCGCAGGGCACCTTCTTGAATTATTAATTGCTGAGTGAAATTTACATATGTGCGTTTGTTGACGGAACTGGGGAGTGCGCGCTCACCTCATAGTGACTTATGCGATGGTTGTGCGATGAAGCCCCATCTTAATGAAAGAAGCAAGTAGAGAACAAAAAATACGAAAAAAAGATTCGTTCTAGAAAGCGCAAAAAAAAAGTTCGAATATGTTCTAAAGGCTAGTAATTTTTAAAACAAAACATGAAACAAAATAAAAAGGACTTTAACTCACAGTTGTCGCAAAGAGAGGCTGCTAATAACGCCTGAATACCTGGAAACAAAACAAGAGCAGCTGTAATTGCACCTTCTATGAGTAGGTAAAGTCGATAAGGCACATTTGTTGCGCCACATTATAACTCTGCGAAGTATGACTATGGTGACGTAGTCTTCAAATAGAAACAAAAAATACAGTGTTGCTCTAAGATTGCTTAAGTGCTGAAAATGCGAAAGCCTTTCTTTTCTCATCCCCTTTTTCTTTTTTCTGGTATCATTTTCACTTTTTTCTCCTCTTGACTGGAACTTAAGTCCTCCAACTGGACTCGAACACATGGTGTTTACTGGAATCACACCTGCGACCTGTAACTTTACTTGAACCCACAACCTCTAACTTGACTCGAACACATTTTCTGTACTCGGACCCATGACGTTTAACTGATCTCGAACCCATGGCATTTAGCTTGGCTCGAACTACCACAGCCAAAATTAGCACTACTATATGATCATCATTGCGATCACTATTGCCACTATCTCTGCTATTATCAGCACGCTATAACTACGACTATCACTGCCATCATCATTGCAGTTACTATACCGCTATTACAACTATAATCATCATCGTTATTATTAAAACTAATTGTCACTACTATCATCATCTTATCTATAACTATTACTAATTGTCACCACTATCACCATCTCTATCATTATCTCTATACTATCACCACTACTATAATTGTCATCACTATTGCTATCAATATCGCTTATAACCCCCTGTCACTACTTTTCTGATCTATCACTGTCGATTTCACTGCTATCACTAAGTGTTACTACTGTCCTAATCCCTATTGCTATCTGTCACCAGTATCACTATACTTGCCATCACTGATATGACCATCACTCTATGTCCCTATTATTAACTATCGTCATTACTATCGCTGTCTATCTCAATCATTACCTGTCATTATCACTAGTACTACCTATGTATGTCTTAATAATCGAGAGCTGTCACCGGTATCACTAATATACTGCGTCTTTCCTACAATTGCCACCATTATATTTTGGTTTCTGCCTTCGTGATAACTATCAGAATCAAATCTTATACTTAACTATGACTATTGCATTACATACTACAATGTTTATCAATTTTATAGCTTAATAAACTATTTGATAATTTTTTACTGCACCTGACAAATTTTTAACTGACACATATCTACACCACTCATGAACCAAAAAAAGGCTCTCGCCTTTAAAAATGACGCAGACTCCGCCTACTAAAGCAGTACCGTGCGAAAGCGTTGAAACCTGGATGGTTCACTTACATTCAAGGACTTTCAGACCTAATTTTGGTGGTTGTCCACCAAAATGTTCGTGTTGGAAAAGCCGGCTTTGAACGGGGGTCAACTGAAGTTCCGAAGTTAAATTTGTGAAATACCGAGAGTCATATTTGAGGCTTGGTCACCCTAATTTTGTGGGTGACCAAGTCCAGCAGCCAAACCGTTTCTCACCTTTAGAGCATCTTCATGATTGTGCGGTAGATGTGTTTCAATCCATTACGCATGGACGGAAGTGATGAAGACGATGATATGCAGTGCACAACGCTAGTGACGATAAAACAGGCAGTTAGTTCGGCTGCTGTTGTAGATACGAAGTTCCGTGCTCTCTTCCCACATTAAGAACTTGAGTTCGAATCCGCTGTGCTCCGACGGTTTCTTTTTTTCGTTTGAATGTTGCTTTGCTAGGCTGACAAGGTCCCTTCAAGGTCGGGGCTCACACACGACTCGTGCTTTACAACTTTGGTCGTGAATTAGTGGTTACAAAGTATTAAACGACTTTCCACGATCTCTGCTTTCTCATGGGACAAAATGAAATTCTAAAGACGGCGAATCTTTTTCTTATTAGCCAGCAGGCGAGCACGGCCATGCTCTGTTGTCGTATGTTGGAGTTAGTTCACACGATCTCAGAATTTCGATCTCGCTCATCTTTCCTTTGCACAATTACGGCAAAGACGATCGGGGAAAATATCTCAGAAAACCTTTTCTGATATCTCATTCCTTGTAAATTCGTGAAAGCAATGCGTTTGCAAGTGCGCACCCCTGGAAGATGCGATGAGCGAGTTGACGAGGTCCATGCGTGAGTCCAGGCTGAGCTGCTTCTGGCAAAGCATGAAGCGCTTGACGCGGCGCCGCAGCTCGGGGCTCTCCTTGGCCGTCAGCGAGAAGCGGTTCGAGTAGCGGCTGACCAGCTGCCGCAGCGCATCCTCGCCCTCGAACAGCGCCACGTAGCTGCCGTTCACCACCTTTGGCGTCATCGGGCTGTTGGATAGCAGGAGGCTCGAGCCTGCGATCGTCAATCACCATCGTTGGGAGTCACACACTCCGGCTTCATTTGTGATCTTTCTCGAGCACTATTACTGGTCTCTCAAATGACAACAGGGAAAGGGGAAAGAAAGGTAGAATAAGGGGACGATGATAATATCGATACATCAGGCACAATGGTGATGCAGCTAACACACAAGAAATAATGAGGACCCTTTTGAGTTGACACCAATGAGACTCAGAACAAAATTACAAAGGCCACCTCTTGGACTTAGAAAGGCGCCGTGAGACAAGTGACAGAATTCCAGTGGTTCTGATGTTTCGAGGAGACGCTGCGGAGCTGTTGCTTTCAGGTCCTAGCCTTGCCACAGTGCTTACTCTCTTACTTGGTCGCTTTTTCTTATTTTCTCAATCAACTCAGACAGGCGAGAGTTTTTACTGGCGAGGGGAACTCCCCATGTCCACCCGATTTCTCATTCGAGCTATTGTCCCTAATCACCTTCTTCCACAGCAGTACTGAGGGGCACATTTAGTTACACTGATAATACAACATTGGGACAAAATTCGGCCGAAAAATCGTAATTTCGGGCATTTCTGGAAACTGATGTTTTTCCTAGGAGGATCACAAATGTACGACAGTTTGGCAGGGGCGACGTGGTATCCTGACCAGACATGTGTCGCAGATTTGAGTATTTTAAATATTCCACCTTCACATCCTATCATGTGAGTATCTGTATTCTTTATCCCCTCTTGCGTGAAATATCATTGAGTATGCGGAGTGTACGTCCGAGTGTACCCCTCCGAAATGTTTGTAAAGTTTTCCTTCACTGTCTTCACTGCCATTAATCGCTGCAGTCACCAAGTCCATGGTGTGGGAATTCCGACAGATAATCTCACTGCCACGTTTACTGAAGGCAGGCACACTCCTGAGTTTACAGTGTGTGTGTTTTTTAAATCAGATGTATTTGCATCGTTGAGCATAAGACGCCATAATCGCTATGGGAAAGTTAAGGTGCTACAAATCTCCGCCGAACAATCATTCAATTACTTAATGTGTGCTGCACGTGTGAGGAAGGTGTTGGGCCTTATGCATGTTCCAGCCAGATAGGGAAGTGTTCGCTAGGTGGAGGAGTCCATCAGGGCAACTCCAATCGTCTTGCACGCCCCATTATGCACATGGACTCGAAAGTATAAGGAGTCATTGCTTCTTCACACACGGTGCTGCTGCCATTGAACAGGGTGATGCTTGCACGAGAGCACGACATGCTACTGTCACTTATTCTGTAGCTTGTTGCAGGATATTGCAGCGACAAGGGAAAGGGCCGATAGCTACTTTGAATAAACATTACATTTACAGTGTTTCTGAATCCTCTTCACAAGTTTTTATGTCATGGAGGACGCAGCTTCTGCTATGGACGGTGATGACTATAGTATGTCCTCCTCTACTCTGGCTCTTGTTACCCAATATTCCTATCCGACAATGTTCTATGTGTTCCTTTTGCTTGAAAAAATAAAGGAGTTGTTTTAGTAGGTTGATTCCACGTTCAAAATAACGTTTTGTATCCAAACCTTCTTAGTTATTGATCGTCTTTGGAGATTTTTTTCTTCAGGTGTACACGCAGCTTCTTGAGGCTGATTTTTTTTTTTTTTTTGTCTGAAGGCCTCCATGCATGCCTTGTGAGAAGTTGTCGGGCTGTTAATATCGTGCATCATAATCTGTGCGACAAAGTTCTGTTGTTTTGTTGGCATGGTTCGTCGTGTATTGCAACTGAGAGGAGCGTCCTCTTTGATGTATGTGGTGTCACTTCACTGCATACTGCTGCTGTTAAGGCTATGATGTCCTTCCTGTTCGGACGCCTTGTCAGTTCCCGGTGTTCTATAACTTCGTCCAGAATTCTCTGCTGGGCATGCTGCTAAAAAATCAAATCTGGATGGGTATAAGCGTACGATGGTGCTCGAATGGTTGCAATGCTTTTCTTGTCTTTTGTAACGCCGCTCACTGTCGGCTTTCTTCTCAGTGGTACTGTGCTTGATATAGTGGCCGATATTTAAACATATGTAGTGTAAGAGATCGGCGATAATCTCTGCCATAGCTTTCCAGCTTGTAGACGATATTATTTTGACAAAGTGCAAGGATGTCGTAGCTGCTTGCTTGAGCTTTTGAGCCATTATGATTGGTTAATCACTGTGCCAGACCTGTGAATACCTAGCAAAAAAAAAAAAAAGGAAAAAGCAAAAAAGAAACCCTTTTCTCACAGTGTTCTTGAAATGCATGGTTTATAGATTTTACTGTGACTCTTGTATACATATGTTGCCAAGCAGTTTATAGCTAGACTTTTGTGGTGACTTTACACAGCCTGCTCTTAGGAAGCATACTTTTCGGGTATTTGAGGCTTCTTTAAGGGACCGCTTTTTTTGTCTCTCAAAGATGTCTCTCTCAGAGAGACCGCCACTCCCGAATTTCGACGATTTGCACGTCTGTACGGTCCTCCCTACGTGACCTTGAAGAGACAAGGAGCAACAGCCGTGCCGTATAGGCGCTGTGCACGTCTCTGGCACATGGCAGGGCAGGGGCGGCAGTGGCTGTCGAGACGTGTGTCTCGTCATCAGAGTGTCGCGGCTTCATCCGGTTTTGCTTTGACTGGCGAAGTAGTGATAGCACACATACTTCACATTTTATTAAGTATGCACATTGGCGGTAATTTATAAATGAACCTGACCCATATATTCCTTGCCTAATTCATAACAGCGTGGGGTATTGGCGCCGTGTGTCATGGAGTCTCAGAACCGGCCTATGTGGCTCAAGCTCTGAAGGACTGAATCTGTAATATTGCGACTTTTTGTTGTGTATACTGTAGCTCTGGAACACACCGTAATTGCACAGTTTCCTGTGAAAATTGGGTAAGGTTCGAAGCCTCGCTTTTTACTTCTTTTTTTCTTCTTCAAAGATAGCTAGCGATATTCCGACTATGTTTCTTTTTCTCCAGGCTTTCAAAGACTGTGTCTTTTGTCCACACCCTGCTCATTTCTCCCGGCCGCGGCTCAGGTGCCTTCAGGTAACGATATCAGATTCCTTGCCCAGTAAAATACTTTTTCTTCTATTTTACTTTTATTTTGAAAAATAAACCACTAACAACAGCTTCCCACAACTCCGGGTTCTGGCGGTGTCCGATATAAGCGATCGAAACTGATTTTTATGACTAGGAGAATGACTCATTTACGCCTCCTTATTATTTAACTGGAGGTTCCTGGATTAACATATGAGGGGTGACTTCAAAAAATTGGTTTGTGACTGGATCTATTCCGATAACTTCAGTGGCATAAACGATGCCGCACTGTCGCATTACTAGAAAGTTTTGCCGAAACCTAGTAAACTAATTTCAGGCTATTATCTTATTTGTCTGCGATTAGATCGCGGGGGCTAGGTTCCATGGGCGGAACTTAGCATGTAAATTTGCTCAGCCCACACTGACTTCCTCTTTTGAGTATCACCAGTTTTTCTCTTATCGCAGAAGTCAATAAATGGTGACCTCGGATGCTTGAGGTGTCTTTCACGCGGCGACAATGCTCTTCTCAGTTTTTTTTTTGTTTCTTAGTTCACCTCCACAAATCTGTCCTTGTTGCCTGCTCTATGTGTTTGTTGTGTGTTGAACCACGAAAAGGAGAGGATTTCCTGCTGTTCCGCCGCCGTTTCCCTGTGTGAAGAGAGAGAAGACGATTAGATATCCTGTTTCCACAAATCGGGCACGGTTTTTCCGCAAAGGTTAAGCCACTTCTTTGGAGATAACATTCGGACATAATTTCAAAGGTGGCTGCTCCGCCATACGAAGTTTTCGTTTAGAATTTGGTAGTGGCAACATCGTTGCAAGTTCAGTTTATCTTCATTTATTATGTCAGCAAATCGCATAGTACTGCACCTCATTTTCTATCCCCCAATTCCTTATCTGGCCCAAAAAGTTAAATACGCACATTTACCTAAGACCTTGCGCTTTTAACCTTGATCATTATAGCGTCTTTCTAAGACTGTGTCGTCAGAATTTCATTATTGACAGTTCCCTTTAGTGGGCATATGACATTTTCTGGCGGATAGAAACGATATTTGGGCTCCAGGCTATCAGTAGGTACGAAAGGTTCTTTATCTCTTGGTGTGCGCATTTCTGTTTTAATTAGCTGCAGACACGAGTGCTCATGACAAAGGTCGGTTAAGGATATGTGCTTCAATGCCGGTAGTCCTTACACCAGGCGGTTTAGGGAAATCGGCCGCCAATTTTAGAAATGGGTATCAAAACGGCTTCAGTAGTGCCGTAACTCTTGTGGCGGAAATTAGGAAAAAGGCTGATGATATTAACTAGAGAAGTAGCCAGTTAATGCATGATTATTAATATACCATACTATTGTGTTTAGGCGCCTGGCTGCAATTAGAGATTTGTATTCGACCGTCAACAGTAACTATACCCTTTGTTAGAATTCGAAGACTAGATTTCACTCGGCTCTGTGTGTCAACAAAAATTTGCTTTCTTGCGAAAAAGAAGCGAGGTTTCGATAAACCTACGTTTTAAAAGCAGCACCATAGAAACGTTAATCACTGGTGGCGTCACCCTTTCTGGCCAGCCGCAAAGGTTGCGGGGCTCGCCGCAGCTCGCTGCTCCATCCTACGAAGAGAGATATACTGCGTTGCAGCTGATTGACGGCGCTAACACGTCGCTTTTGGAGCGCGGGTTTTAGAAAGCACACTTCTTTTTCGAGAGATAGCGATTTTTGTTTAGCCGCAGCAGCGAGGGAAATCGCGTTTTCTAAATTCGAAATACAAATGCGGAATTGCTAACAGCCGGCTACAAACCTCTAATTGCAACCATGCACTAGAACGTAACAGTTAAACGATAATTATGAGAAAATGGTACGCAAGATCAATAGCTAACACCATTAGAATCTTTATCTATACGTGGCGCCAACACTGCTGTTATGGCGGCCAAAAGCCGTCTTCAGAAGCGAAACGCAAGGCGCCTGTGTACAGTGCGATGTGCTCGTCAAATTACCCCAGGTGGTCTAAATAAGCAGAGCTCTCCACCCAACTTCCATCGTAGCTTAATTTGCTTGGAACGTTAATCCCACATACCATTCCATACCATATCATGCTGTACCGTACCGTACCGTACCGTACCGTACCATACCGTACCATACGATACCATACCATACCATACCATATCATACCATACCATACCATACCATACCATACCATACCATACCATACCATACCGTACCGTACCATACCATACCACACCGTACCGTACCGTACCATACCGTACCGTACCATACTGTACCATACCGTACCGTACCGTACCGTACCATACCGTACCGTACTATACCATACCATACCATACCATACCATACCATACCATACCATACCATACCATACCATACCATACCGTACCGTACCGTACCGTACTGGAACGAAATACTGGAAGTGGCAATCTTGCACTGAGAGAAATCAAAGCGAACAGTACTTAGCACTCTTGCGACCGGTGCTATTGCTCTGGGCTGTTTCACCAGAACCAACCTTTTCACGGGTGGCTAAAGGGCGCCGCGCGAAGTATATCTATTCTTCACGTATATATACAAGTAATGTGCTCCGAACAGTACACTTTAGTAGGATCTCGAGTGCTCATGCTCACCGAATTCGGGGTCCTGCTTCTTGAGCTCAGCAAGCGTAATGCGGTGGGGCGCCACGTCGTCGGCCGTCTGGCAAATGATGCTCCAGTCGCGCAATATGTCCGCTTCGTTGGTGTGCGTCGACGTCACCACGTAGCGGATGACATATTTGCCCTTGAAGGCAGCCGGAACGCAGTGCAGCTTGCCGCCTGCGTTCAGCCGTTTCAGCAGCTTTTCCGTGGTCGCGTTGGGACCCTGTGCGCGCAGGTGGCTTCCAGTGACAACCCAGCATTGCAGATACCGAATATGGGGCAGCCCTCTTCGCTACTCTTTCTTGCACTGCATGACTTTGATATCTTTCCTTATCTCGCTATCATTGTTTAGAAAGTCCGAGAACTATAGTGGCACGTGAGCACGACTCTGCATATAATTGACATAACGAGCGCTGAGGACGGCTCGTTCTGTTACCGATCATATTTTTTACTTTGCTTAAGCCTCAGATGTTACTGTATAAAAAAAAATGTAGTTACAAATCACTCACTCGTGAATGACGAATAATGTCCTTTCGCTAGAGGAAATCACTATTTTTAAATTTCAGAACATAAGGCAGCCGACAACTTTGACAGTCGCCCAATTTGTACAAATTCTCTCTCTATTTTTGCAGCCCAACGTGTGAAACTGCCGAAACTAACAACAACGCGAAAAACAAAAGCTTTAATCCTAGCAGTTTCGTTATGACTGGCAGTGTAGACTGTACCGACACCAAAGTGCCTGTGCGCTGCCCCACACGGCTCGCCTATCTCAAACGGCGGAAACAAAGCAAGCAGTTGAGACAAAGGCAGCTGGATGGAGTTGCTGTATTTATTTTTGTAATTGGACAAGAAGAACATATCCTCCCGAGATTAGGTCGCGTGGTGGTCTGTACTGATAATGACAGCGTTTCGCCGCAAGATGACGCTTCGTTCTTTTTTACGTAATTATAAATGCGAAACTAAAATGGCATATCCTGGTTTCTTGAACATTGAAATTTCTGAAACATGTTATATGGGGCAGGATGTTTTCATCTCCATTATAACCTCAAGATTATCGTTTTTGTCACTGTTCTGTCACTTCGAGTGACAAGATGGCAGCTGTTTAACCATGGTTGAACCGATCTGGACGAGTGTTCTGTTTTATATGATTTTTGCTTGGTTTTTATAATTTGGGTACTACTCGTCGAGACCTTGTCGGCGATATATGACCTTAAATTATAGCGCAAAATTAAAATGTATCACAATAACTAATTAACGGTAATAAAATAGAATCTGCAGATATTTTAGTGCTTTTATAATCGACATAAGCTCAACAACGATATATGATCGGTTGTAGCGTAACTGTTTATATTTAGTCATAATAAATAATTAACAACAAAATAATTATACCTGTAAAAGACCGGTGCAGTTGTACTTCACATAGGCTCTCCAAGGGTATCTGACTTGTTGCTGTACCGTAAAGTTCAAATTTTATTCACAATTACCTAAGTAATGATAATAAGATCGTTCTGTGATATATTCAATCCTTTTCTATTATATATTACTTGATGTGGTGCCCTAAAGTTATAATTTTATTCTCAGTTAATAAATTACTGTAAATAATAACTACATGTAAATACTAAGTGATCAGTTAGTCATGCGGTCCTAACGGTCAATAAGTGAC
Organism: Amblyomma maculatum; assembly: GCF_055883805.1. Lineage (NCBI taxonomy): Eukaryota > Metazoa > Arthropoda > Arachnida > Ixodida > Ixodidae > Amblyomma > Amblyomma maculatum. The sequence continues at coordinate 30,679,278 of NC_139349.1, read as the reverse complement.
CCTGCACCAGTTCTTGCCACTTATACAGAATTAAGCGAGACTTGTCGCTGGTCAGGCTAAATACTAGTTTCGCCTTGGCTGAGCTGAAGGTCAGGTTGACAGAGTGAGGTGTTTTCTGTGTTTGGATTTTATGAATTGTCTAAAGAATTGGATTGAGTTGTCCACATTGACTGTAATTGAAAGTGGCAGTCAACTGGGTTACAGAAGAATGTATTCCTCATCTTCCGGACATACGACGTAACACACGATGGTCGTTGAAGGCGACAGAGGCGTTCTTACCTTAAGCCGGAAAACGACAACGCCGAGATGACGTTTGGCAGGAATTTCAAAACGCTTGTCCGCTTCCACGAGGGTCTCGAAGATCTCGGCCATTTGAACACTCTGTGGAGCAGCATAAAGGGTTATTGAATGCACACGCCTGTTTCACTTTCAATATAATTTGCACACACTAACTTTAACGCCCAGAAATCAAGCATAGGGGTTGCGTAATGCGGCTTGCTCAGGGTTCCTTGTTAGTGGTTTCAACTGCACCCCGTTCTCAAAAAAATTCGGCGTCGTCGGCGCTATGAGCGAAAAATTAGAGCCTGCCTCTGGCAGGTGACGTGTCTCGGCGCTTATTGGTCGCCGGATTGTTTGACATCACAAGATCGCGTGACGTGGGTGCCTTGACAGGTGCTGCAAAATTGGGCAGCACATTTGAGATGGAATGTGCGATGCGGATCGACTCCACTGGGACTCTCGAATACTGAGTCAGGCTCCTGGGCAACGCAGGAATGTTCGTGTGACTTGGTTAAAGCTGCCTTTATATCTGTGACGTTTCCCAGGATTGGGCAGCTTATGACTATATGAAAACGAGTATGCATGATTTAAGAGAGGCACAAATTAAATGATTAGTCATTAAGTGAATGTCAAAATGCATGTTGGCTAACGAGGATTCGCAAGGAGATTCTAGACGGGCGCCATTAAAGTCATACCTTTAAAGACTGGGCTTGAGTGTCCTCCAAAATTTTATTTTTGACCCGCCTTGACCCAGTGCCTATGCACTTGTCTTGATTATGTGCTGGTTTTAATTACACCTGCATGACACTTAATTTTTTTCATTTCACTACCCATCACGTGCACTATTTCTTGAAATATTTTGTGCCACCACGTTTAGCTACTTTGATGAGTTTCATTTTACTTTTCTGATTGAGGCTAAGAGCAAATAAAACACAAGTATGCTCTGCATAAAAGTAGTCATTAATGATGCAATACATTAACGTTCGTAACAACGCACTAGGTTCACCTAACACAATACAGTGCTATCTTTTAAGCAGTTTCAGCGAATAAAACTCATATTTTCGGATACAGTTTAGTAACGAAGCAGTAAACACACCTCAAAGAGGTCCTCCAGACATTAACGTTGATCACTCGTTATGACTTCATAGTTAACACCACGGCGCGACATATCGCATGTGACTTGCAGGTGGATCCTTGAATTATATACTTCATGACCAATCGGTCGACGCCATTGGCGGGAGCCCTCCTACGCAGTTCTTTTCACCGCTTCGCGCTTTAGTTGCACCCGACTGCAGTGACAGCTGCATAAGCTCTTGTTGCCATCCGCTATTCCGGAGGAATTTTAAGCATTTACAGATATGAATTTTAAATATTAGGACAGACACTTTGATTCTACCTGTGCAGGTTGGTTGTACAGCAAGGCGGACATTGCATGCGTTAGAGAGCCTAATGGTTGGACGATTGATTAACTGAAATCACCCAATAAACTTCTTAGTTTTGATTTTAAGAGGCAATATATGAAACTGGAGGCCTTTACATTAAAAGATACGTTCCTTTAAAACCTTTAAAAATGTTTTAAATCGGCAATGTGATTACAAATACTAAACACCAAAAATACGCATCTAAGAGCAGTTGAGCTGGCTTTCAAGCACTGTAAATTTATAACTGCCATATTGCTTACAATTTTTGAGCATTAAATACGGACGTCGTTTGCGTATTCGATGATGTGAAAAAAGGTATTATGATTTTGGCGACAGTACGACGCTCAGCGACGTCATTTTATAAATGTCAAATGCGTGAAATCTAGGCAAGACCAGTTAGAAGAACTTGAAAAGGGGGCTTAGCTTTGATATTAAGTCTTCCCTTTGTTGATTAGGTATTTTAGTTTCTTATTCATCTAATCATAAAGTTTATAACGTGCACAGTGTCCGCATCACCGGGCGACACTATCTGCAAAGACAGCACCGACGTACCTCTCATAATTTTAAAGTACTAATATGTAAACAGTAATAAAGAGACCGCCTCATAATTAGGTGCTATTCGCACGCCGCGTTCTTTCCTATTTTAGAAAACGTAGCGCAAAGAAGACAAGGACAAAAAAGAAGGATACGCACACGAGCGCTTAAAACTCCTTAAATCCTTCACACACAAGCGTTTAAATCCATCTTTTTTGTCCTTGTCTTCTTTGCGCTACGTTTCCTAAATGCGAATGCACCAACTCGCCCAATTCAGCATTCTTGTGCGTTCTTTCTGGCTTGTTAACTTCGCGACTATGACATGCACTCATAATGTATTTGCAGTGCTATGCTCAGGGTTCATTTACCTTGATCACTGTTTCAGAGTATAGTTGACACCGTTCCCTACTGATGTCTAGGTGCCCTAATATAACTCCGCTTAAGGGCCTTTTTTAAAGATAATAAATGAAAATGTAATGTCATAGTTTTATTGTGTATTAGTGGCAGACTTGCGACGCGGACGGCTGCAGTAGAGATGCGGTAACAAACCGAAACAATCAAGCCATGCTTTCTGCACAACTGTACCCATATACTTACCCTGCGGATGTGATCTTGTAGTCCTGCTACGCCGTAACTCCTCAGAACAAACCACAGCTTGAGGCTGCGGAACCGCCGGCTCAGGCCGATTTGCCAATGCTGTCGTCGACAGTGACCAAGAGAGGCAACAGAAAATTATTCGCAGCTTTGTTCAAAACCTCCAAACAAAACGACCAATATATTGATCGTTTATATATGATTGTTGGTATAACGGCGAGAATGAAAACTATCGAATGAGAATGAAACGTATCGATAATAGCTTCAGAATGTAAGGCGTGGAAGTGCCATGGAAGCTTCTCATTGATGCTTTTTTTTTTCAAGCAGTGACGCACAAGAAAACAAAGAAAACACGAAAACAGAGCAGTCGTAGGCAGTGATACAGTGCCTACGATGTATACAAAGCTTCGTCCTGTGTTTTTGATTGGTTACTGCCTCAAAAAGATATGAACCGACGCGCCAAAGTTTGTATGTTATTGAGGCGTACTGTTACTTTGCAGAAACCGATGTTTCGTACTGCGATAGCTGCATCCGCAAGAATCAACCTAAGTCGCTTTGGGGCGTTAAACCCCAGAAACCAAACCAAACGGAATCCGACAGAGGGACTTTCCAGTGTAACTTATGTGGAACCATCGAAGGTAACTTGAATATTAATCTGCTGCATTGCGCTTGTGCGAAACAAATAATCTTTGCTCACTTACCATGAAATCGACGGCGTAACCTGAAACGGAAAAGAGCCGGCATGTTGAGACGGATTGATGCAAACTGGCGGCGAAGCTCACAAACCTGAATTCTCGTGCTGCAGGTACAGAGGCTCCACATTGAAAGCGTGATGAACTGTGCTGCTGTTCTTCACCCTGCAGTAAAACCGACAGACATCGTTGTTGAGGCTCATGTTGCTGATATAGAATAAGTCCATAGTCTACATTCAGTGGTCATTCGGTAACACGAACAATAGCAGCGTCATTTTCTAAGCGTATATGACCACACCTGTCCGCCAATACATGCATTTAGATATCGGCTATTCGCTCGCCTATGCAGTCACACTAAATATTTTACACAGAATGGAAGGACGTAATGACATTACCGCGGAAAGATACGAGTAGCACCTTGTTAAGGGACAGCATTTTCGCAAGACCGGTCGTAATTTGGCCGATTGGCTTCGGCTTCTAGCTTAGGCGGTAAGGACAACTCTGCTGGAGATAGAGGGTTCTGGAAGATGGATCGCACATATAAATTTGATAGCCGAGAAAAACCGCACTTCAATTTGCTCACCACTGCATGCATGAACTGTGTTGACTGAGCGTCTCGGAGTGCCGGACACTGAACGAGTCGACAAGGCAGTTGATTCGTCTCCGTTTGAACCTCCTCCCTAGCTGTGAAATCATTCTGCAGGGTTCGTCAGCTAGGCGAATGGGTCACTACCCCTCACCATAGGCAGCTGCAGTCAAAGTGCACCATCATCCACTTGGAGGTGTTGCATACGATGGAGTCGGCGTAGTCGATGCCGCGCAGCCAATGCCTGAACTCGGGACATATGAACGACGAGCCGGCGTACGCTGCGTCCACGTGCAGCCACACAGAGTAGCGTTCGCCTGCGTCACGGAAAACACACAGGTATACCACTTCAGGCATAAAAGCCCTGGTGTGCGTGGTTTTGAGTTAAAAGAAGACGGGTTTCGTGGAAGGCAGGATGGACTAATGAGCATCACGCAGCCTCGACTGCACCTCTCGCGGGTACCTCCGCGGTGGTCCAGCGGTTAGGGCCCTCGACTGCTCAGCCTGTTTCGGCGGAGGTAAAAGGCAACAGTCCCGTGAACTGTTTCTTTTAAGTGCGTATTTTACGGAACTCCAGATGGTAGGAACTAGTCCGGATCCGTCCACTGAACGTCCCACATAGCCCATGTCTCTTTGAGACGTTGGACCTAATTAACCAAACCACATCATCATTCGCACCTATTTCTACTATCTACAGAATTTTCTTTGTACCTATGGATGGTTTTGACAAACGCATTTTTATTTTGTTTATTTACAATATTGTAAGCCCTTTCGCGCTGTTTCAGGGTGGGCATGAACAAAACAAGAAGTACACAGGAACATTTTTTAATGTACATGTCATTCAAGAATGAAACGACAAAAGTACCTATGGACAACCAGGGAATTGTCACGTATTCAGGAAAGCATAATTCTTATTCAACACATGTTTCCAAATTCTGCACGAAATCCTCTGTTGATGTAGCGCCGACAAGCAATTGCGGGTCAAGTTTATTCCAGTCTAGGTTTAATTTGACATTATGCAGTTGATACAAAAACTTTAGCCGGGCTATTTGACTTCCAGTGCTCAGTTCTGGGAGTTGTACTAAAGCGAACAGAGCTGCTACTGATTGGTGTCGTTGGTGGACTGAAAAATTAAATCTGGCGGCTAGTCTCGGTACTCGTTCTAATTTATCAATGATGTGCTGCTGATAGAGGTCCAATATTATGGTTGCATATTTCAAAGATGGACGGTTGATAGTTTATAGGCTTTAAGTCTACCGTCAGGGATAGCATTCTTAAGTTTTCGTTTTAAGAAGCCGAGTTCTTTTTTTTTTTTTTTTGTGCCAAATCACAGATGCGGTTTATATGTTCACTCGATTGTTAGTGATTGTGAGGCCAAGGTACTGCAGCTTGTTGACACTACTCCGTGAATGAGAACCAAATCATTTCCTGTAGGAAGAACGCTGAGGGGCGGGATATTCCTAAGCGTGGAGTGAGGGGGAATGGGGAGAGGACATCGAAATTTAAAGCCTCACCTGCACCGGCGGCACCTTATCAAGACAGGATGTCTTATAAAATACGTCTCGCCTACGTCTGCGCTCTTCTAGGCGCTGCGCAAAACGCATATTCACGGCCTGCGCTACAGACCTCTTTTCAAGCAACGCACCAGTGATACCGGGATCATACTGGGGCTCACTATAGCATCATCAGCACCAAAGTTGTACGTGATTGGTTACCTAGAATCGAGTAATTTTGTAATATAACTGATTACTTTAGATAGCAACGTTTTGGGTAAATGAAATGTTTTTTTTTTCGGCAGTTGATTATCAGTAAACGACTACTTCTGCGCAGGAAAGGCTGAAAAACATGAAGCGTCTCTGACGATGAGATTGTGTCAAATTTTTGGCTGCACGATGGTGTGCATGGCTGCCTGACATATCGCACATTTCGCTGGCATTTGCTGCAGTTCCTCGATTTAAGGCCAAATGGGAGTCTATACTGAAGGACGACGTCACGAGCTCCACCAACGTTTGGCCGTACAATTAAACCGGCCTTGTTGTTTCCACACAAGTAGCTGCCTCTGATATTTCAAAGGAAACATGGATATGATGTTTCAAGCTTTTTAGCGACATTACCTGCAGTGCCTCTTCATAGCGTCAGCTTAAGAGCGGCTCTTCATAGAGGGCGTTTGGTTTGGTTTGTAGGGTTTGAAGTCCCGAAGTGACTTATATTACGAGAGACGCCGCAGTGGAAGGTTGTAGAAAGTTCGGCCACCTGGGGTTTTTAAAGTGAACTGATGTCGCACTGTACACGGCGCCTTGATTTCCGCCTCTACCGAAAAGCAGCTTCCATGGCTACGATTCATTTCACGTCAACGTGTTCAGTATCAGAGTGCCCTAATCACTGAGCCACTGCAACGAGTCATAGGGGATGTAGAATCTGCCATGGAAACAATGCGCAGCTGCGATCGAGTGTGCAAGATGTTTGTATGGTGTCACACCACCCCTTTATATAGGGCTTTTTTGTAGAGGAGTGCTCAGTATAGCCGACGATGTGATCCCTATGAAACGTTGCAATATCAGTGACAACTGCGAAAAACAACTCCTATTGAAAATTACATGCGTGTAAAGAAGGTTCGAGCAAGACGCACTAGTTTATTGCAGTCTGAGCGAGCTTATGTTGTGGTGATGAAGTTGGATGAAAAAGAATGAAGTTGTAATCGATTACGGTTCAGCAATTATCAGTTGCGTTTATGACGCTGTAATTGACCGCTGTAATCATTTACACTTCAGACGGAGTGATTGTAATTGTAATCTGCTACTTATTTTCTGTAACGTGTACAAGTCTGAATTCAGCATGCACGTTTCTTTATAAACGTCAAAACTTTCTATAGCCGATATTTAAGCACTGATCACGGCCAAAACCTTACAACCGCCTTAGTGTCGCGAACCTTCTTTGCATGTTTAAAATAAAAGTGCTTTATTGCTTTCGAAGTGCAACCTTTCATTTCTGGCTTACCATGCAAGGCGATACATCGTGCGTAGGCGAACCACCGTGGTGACGGGCATGCGATTCTGCCGCGTTCCGAACCAACGGCACTGTCCATAGGGCCGTGGTCTATACTTCGTTTCACAAGTTGTTTGCAGCCCTGCTAAAGCTAAGGGCGATCTATTCCAATCGAGATGACTCGCATAATATGACTATGCTCCTAACTTCCTGTGTCGCTGCCGGCGACAGGAGCTTGCGAGCCCAATCCTGCTGTGCGATCGTTCGGATTGGCCAGGATCGCCCTATGCTTTCGTAGTGCTGCAGACAACTTGTGAAACGAAGTACAATGGGCATTTCATTGCAGGTCTTTTGCGCTTTGTCTTTTGTTCCTTCCCACTGATGGCGCCCTCAAACTCGACAAGACAGGCTTGGAGGGACACATTTATGCTGTTAGTTCTGATTGGCTCAGTTGGCCCTTAGGTTGCGCAGTGCTGCAAGTCACTTGAGATAAAATATAGACACTAGGCGGCGCCACATGCCAAGGTGGCGGCGCCCTTAATAAAATTGTCTTGATCTTAGGTTCTTTAAATGTCTTATGATGGATCACCGGTGACAATGCAACACACTGTGCTTGCTTAATTCTGTAACTTACTTTGTCAAGATGCGCTGCACATGTAGTTACTTCTTTTGAGACCACAAAAGCGGGTGTGATTATTGTCATCGTTAGGCACGAACTCTTTGTTATATTAACAGAAAGGAGACAGGCCAAAAATAAAACTTGCGGCGGCTCGAACAGAGGTTGGGGACGTAGACGGGGGTCTTGAATTGAAGAGAGTACTATGCTTTTCAACCACTAGGAAGCCTTGTTCCCATTCTCAAAACTCTTTTTTCACAGGTGGTCTCAAGCGAAATGGTACTCACATATCTCCCCGACCTCTTGAAGGTTGTCGAAGGCAACCGCACCTGTGGTCCCAAGCGTAGCGCACACCTGGCGAAAGGAGATTCAAAAACGTTGCACAAAAGCGACAGATCAGAATGATTAGGTTACTGAATAGCATATATTCAGTAAGATACCATCAATGTGCGAGTAATATTCACTTATCATACAGAAAAAGAAATGACCAAAGGTAATGCAGCAGAAACCGCACCTCTCTTAAACGCTTAACGCAACGTAATCGAACATCGTCGGTTGCGCGTCACCTAAATTTATTTCTTTTACTTGATATTTGTTCCAGAGCCTGGTTACGCAGGCAGGTTTACATGCCTCGTTATTATTAGTGAATTATGTGGCATTCTTGAAATAGAGCGGTAACTTTGTGAAACGTTTTGACATTTTGTCTTGTAGGATAAATATTTCTTTTTTTGCATCATTAGCTCCCATTGGTTCCTTCCTCAGTTCACCGCCCTTAGCATTGTCACCCGAAGCACAACTGCCTCGGTTGGCAGGTGGCATAGTGTGGAGCGGAAAATCTCCCTTCGCTTCAGTTTTTTTTTTTTTTTTTTTGAGAAAAAGTAGGATAGAAAAAAAAGAAAGGCTGGAGTCGACGGGTGACCCTGTGTCTTAAGTGTCCATCTCGGCAGAGGGACGGCGGGTGGGAGGAGGGGGGATTCGAAATGCATCACCGCACAAATAGTTGCGCCGATGTGGCAGTGATTCGTTCCGCCATCGGACAACAATACGTCCGCTTTGCGCGGCAACAGCCCATTATGTGGCCCTTGTGACTGCTGCCCACACCCAATTTTCTTTTAGCCCTACAGCCATGCTACAGCCATGGTGGAAACCCGACCTGTGAGAACCCGACCTGTGAGAACCCGACCTTTGCAGGTCATTCGTTGTTCGAAACTTTAAGCCCTCCAGGGGGCTTAGCAGGGTTAGCAGAGCCTCTTCCAAACGCACACCCCTGAGAGAGCCGGGCGCCGGGCCGGGGGACACTTGTACCCATTTTACCGGTGGGTGTCCGGCGGTGGGTTTCGAACTGGCCACCTCCCGCAGTCGAGACGGGCGCCCAAACCACTCTCATATGCAAGCGTCCACCGGACCAGCACCCGACTTTCTCAGAGATTTGCGCTGGAAAAAGGCTTCAGAAAAGGCTGCATCCTTTCAGGGGCAAACATAATTTCCCGAAGCTCAACCTGCAAAAGTAATTACAGTATTACCTGATCACACGGGGATATTCAAGCGCTCCAAGCAGCGCTCTAAACAGGCGTAGAGATTAACTGTCATTTTAGAGTTTCTCAAGACGTTCACCCCATGGTATCACTGCCGTTTCTAGCAAGGCCGGATACATTCCTGGTTGTTTGAGTTTGCACGTAAAAAACAAAGGCAAGAATGCGTCTGTAAAGCAAAGTTATGTGCTTTCGTACTACTATACCGCACAAATATTGGCGTTGCACGCTCGTAGCCACCTTGTGAATGTTTATTATCAGATAAAATAACTGACAGGACGTTATGAATAAGTTCACGAGCGACATCATTCATAACTTGATTTTTCTAATTCCAGGAACCAGGGTCTCGTTGATATTGTGTCTATAAGCACGCAAGTCCCAGTACTAAATTATTTATTTGACAGACTTGTTAGGAAATACATTTATATGAGTGTGTCTACCTGTAACCCTGAAACGAATGTTGTATGTCGTACAGCCAGGGATGCAGGAAGAAATTCTAAAGCATTCGTCTCTTCGAGAGAAGACGTTTCGATATGGATTTGAAGGTGTGACCAATAAGGCAGCATATAGGAAACCCAGTAGCGTTTTAGCCCTGAAAGGCCACAACTTAGATTAATAAATCTGACAAGCGTTTTCTTTAACGCGGTGATAGATGTGGTACATGGTAGGTCACAATAATGGTAACACTGATCAACTATTTCGAGAAGGTGGAGTCACAGTCCTCCCTCTATTCCTCATATTGAACGTTTTGATCAGCCTGAGCGATGAGGGTCAAATGAAATTCACTCTCTAAATAAATACACGGCTTGGTTGGAGTAAAGCAAAAGAGCGGACGTAGCAAAGCTAGCACATCTTAGCCCTGTGCACATCCAGGTGAGGTCCAAGCAAGGAAAGGAGCATGTAAGATCTATAGAGAGAAGCAATGATGCTCAACACTCACATAGAAAGGAATCAGGCCCTTTGCCCGGTCCTTATCCATGGCCTCCTTGAGCGCCCAACCTCGCATACTGAGGTCTTCGTCCGACTCCACATAGTGCATCTTCACCATGCCAATTAAGCCAGCTTTCTCCACCGAAGAGTGAGCCTGCGAGAGAAGGGAGGCGTCAAATACCTTGCAAGGGGCAAACAAGTGCGTGCTTGTGTGTGACATGCACTTGAAATGTATCTGAAAGGAAGGAAGTTGCACCTCCTCATGACGTGAAATACTTTTCTTTGCTACCAAGCAGCATAAACCAACTTACTGCTCGCTACGCAAGAGCTAACAAGACGACAGCTCCAAAGCAATTCGAGAGTTCATTGCAGCATGTTGAATGACGTTTAGAGAGATGCTTTTCTTTTCCGGATTAGCCACGAGAAGACTATCAGGTGCTGGCAAAGGCCGGTACAATGGAGAGGAAGAGGGAGTATTTCACCTGGTCCGAGCAGTAGGCGACAAGGCGCGCGTTGATGTCGCTGTCATCGGTGTCCGGGTATTCGTGGCGCAGGCTGCGTATCATCTCGGAGCGCGCCGCCAGCAGCGAGACGAGCGTCGCCTCGCTCGTCGTGGTCTGAATGACGCCGCCTCCGCGGCTGTGCTGATTCGAATGCAGGAAGTGGTCGGGCAACCCGAGCGCCTGTGCTAGCCAGTCCAGAACGATGGTCTCTAGCTCGGTGCTAGCGGGAGACGCCGCCTGCACCAACCAACGGGATGGGCACAGCTCGTAACCCACCTCAACGCACGGCGCAGGATAAACTTCAAGCTTTACGAGATTGCCACTACCAACACTGCCACAGTCATAATAAAAACGTTTTGAGATTCTTGTTTGTTTCCAGGGGCGAGACGCTACCACGCTCTCCCAGAAAATTTTCACAGCCGGTCACTATAGGACATATTCGACCTCAACTGCGTGTTCTTTCTCATCAAAACTTTGTGCTATTTTCTATTATCTGCATTGACACTCTCCGAATGGCTGTCTAGTGGTACACTATTCCATTTTTCTGCGGCACAATTTTTGAGCATTGTGTTCGCTGGCAGGTTATGCTGAAGCCCTGGCACATGAGAGTGCATTTTCACAAGTTTCGTGTACGTATTTAAATAAAGAGCCTTCTACACCGTATCGCACCCGATCTACCAAACTGTGAATGTATACGTCAGCCTAATACCAGGAAGGGAATTATAAGTTGCTCTTTTATTGCCAGAGGAAACCGGCTTTCTGTAAATACCATTTTGTAGTGCCCTTATCGCTCACCCAGGTGAAGCCTAGGCAGCTGACACCGTCGGCCAGCATGTCTCCCAGAAGTGATGCCGGCGAGTTGAGGGCAGGGAAGTAGCCATGCATGTATGGACTTTGCCAGTGGGTCACCTGCGGGAAAAGCGCAGTGATGCGTGACATTATCCGCGCTTGAGCTCCGCAGGTGAGTGCAGAGCAGCACGAAAGGGCGCCGAGTGATTTGTCTTTCTGGCAAAAGTCGTGTTAATCCACGGAGGAATGTTCAGCCTGCTATGAACGCATAAACGTTGTTTTCGGTGCATGCCTGCTGCGTCATACGATCCTCACCCGCCGGTTTAAAATTTTTCAGTTTTCTAAAGATACGTTTGCCGTATATCGCTGTTTTTTATGTCTCGATCTCGTAGCGTCTAACTATACCGTTCAGTTCGGATGTCTGTTTGTACCACAGTGTATTAATCTCACTGCATTTTCCTCGACTATATCTTCAATCTTTCCTCTTCCTCTAGGGTTGCCAAGTGCGGTGAAAAAAAAAAAAAGAAAGAAAGCCAGTCGTATACTTACCCCTGGCATGATGACCCTCTCGATGTCATTGAAGATGTTCTCGTACGGCTCGCCTTTTTCGGGCGCATGGTCCGGTAGCAGTTCGCGCATGTAGCCTGGCTTGACGTTGGGAAATACGCGACGCTCTCGGATGTTCGTCAGGTAGTCGGCGATGTAGTCCACCATCTCCTTGCCTGCACGCCAGTCAGTCGCATGAAGGGAGCCGAGCTCTTTTTTTTTTTTATGGTTCCACTAGGTCTTACAAATCAATTAAATATTGTTTTATCGTCGCAGCTTGATATACGGACGTACAAAGAGCGTTCTGCACCGGCCTGAACACCTTTCTGCTCAGCTAAACAACGTAGCTGAGACTCGCGAAACTCCGGACTGGTGAAGCACGATGGCCATCGAGGTAGCCACAGCCATTCGCGCATGCCTGCATTTCTAAGAAGTCTGAAACGGGAACTGGGGGAGTGTCGTAATATAAATTGAATCTTGGCCCCATGAACTATACTTTCCGAATTTTTCATCGGGAACGTAAGCGCGGAAACGCAGGGCCCCTAGCGGTGGCATCGCTAACATTCAAGCTAAGAACGGCACAGAAATAACGCTGCAAAGTGAAGATAGGAGTGCGTTTCTCCTAGCGGTCGCACTTTTGTAGAGTAGTTGCCACTAGTATGACGCTCAAGCGAAACACGCAGTCTAGCCCCGCATATTTAAATTCAGTGTCTGTGGCAAACTCTGCATGCGCTGACGGCGAATAGAGAAAAGGAGGAAAGAATGGGCAACTTTGAGTACAAAGTTCTCTGTATCGCCTCTCAAATTCTTCTTCGCAAACTACGTTCCAAAAGCACTTCTGGACTGTTTATTTGAACGGCGTCCCGCTGTACCATGGCATGACAGAAATGGCGCTCTTGGGCAGCCAATTTAATTAAAATGATCAATCCGTGCATTTTGTTTCTTTTTTTAATACACTGAAGATGAGGTCATGTGGAGTTCGAACACGGTGTGTCCGGCAGTCTTCAATCCGCTGGCATAACGTACTAATCTAGGTATGCTACTTTCCCTTGATACAAGGTTAACAAAATGTGAAAATGAATCAGCAGCAATGCTGTTGTGGTGCAGTGCCATTTTTAATGGCTTACGTGATGACGTTCTCTCAAAAGTTTACCTAATAGCAATGGGACAGTGGCAGCCATAGGCAAAGCATTAGGTGTACCTTGGTGACAGACACTATGTGCTTTTGGAGTCTCTTGCTTCTTGACTTTGTATTTTTTAAAATTTGAAATGGAGGCGCTATCTTCTCAGTTCAAATTTTGGAAGTTTTTCGGGCGATAAAGATATTTCTTAATTCAAGTGTTTGGGGCCAATCATTAAACCATAAATAAGTGAGTATAAGCTAGCATTGTTCAAGGAATAAAAATGACTACTTGCGTTCGTTACTGTCCTAACCTCGTTAGCAATCTGTGGCGTCTGATGCAATCGTGGCAATATAACGTCGCGTCAATGCGCGCAATCTGTCGTCTTTCTTCTAGGTGTTAGTGCTGGAGGTTATCTATAGATTAAACTATATATTGCAGAGTTTCGGTTACAAACCGGGTTTATTTTAAACCTCAACTCGGGGGGGGGGGGGGGGGGGGATAAAACTGCATTTTACTCGAAAACAAAGAGTCGTATTTTCGTGTTCCCTGTAATTTTCTTCGCCGTGTCAACTTTTTCCTACAATCAGCACCAAAAAGATCAGGTAGGCCACAGGTTCAGTGTCTAGAACCTCATTGGGAGCGCGTTCTTGGACATTCAGTCCAGTTTTGGGTATCTTAACGGCATATACGGAAAGCTCGCTTGTATGCCTTCATTTATTCTCACATAAAAGGCTTAGAAGGTCATACAGGGTGAAAATCTTAGGTCAGAAAACTTCTAGCTCCAATGCCTGCCCTTCTGTCTCCAACTGGTTATTTGTATCCATCATGGCCATATTAATATGCTTTCTGGGTGTCAGTCCGCATGTCGCAAGTTGTAATGACCAATAAGGAAACAGCGACAGAAATAACCCGGATAACTAATTGCTGCAGACTATAGCCCCAGAAAATATTCCTGTGCTCTAGATGCGTACGCCATTCTAGATTTAAATGATTGCAATAAATGTTATCGTTTCTTTTTATGCATGATGACGCGAACGGAGTGTATGGGCTTGCCAGGTTGCGCGCCAAATAAAGTTAAAAAAAAATAAAAAAACGAGAGTAATAAAAAATTTGTGCGCTTCCTGCCGTGCTCTGTATCTGTGCACCTGTTCCCAAACGAAGAGTTTGCATAGAAGGAATCTTTCCTCGAGAACAAAGTGGCAATCATAGCACTGCCGTAAAGTGCGAGCACAAAAGGTTTAAGCGCGGCTATAAAACAAGCAGCTGTGCCGGAATGCCGGTACTCATTGTGCATATGAACCACTGTGCGTTTTTACAGCGTGGCCATACCTGGTGCCCTAAATTTTGCTGGTTATATTGGCCGAATTGTTGGCAGGCTATAACGATCAATTGCTTTAGCATTCGATGCTACGGAACTGTACACACGACTGAATTCATTCAGGAATTTCAACTTCTTGATTAAAATAGAACTGAAAAGTTGCTGCCAGCTTCTGAAGAAACGAACAGAACAAAGACGTATGTAATTGTCAAAAAGAAGATACTTATGTCCGAGACACGGTTTAGTCATGTCAGGGCGTTCGTTCACTTGAACGAATAAATAAACCGTCAAATATATGAAAGGGTTTGTATTAAATAAAACGAGTAGCCATTCAGGCCTGGGCTCATGCTGAAATGCAACAACGCATGCCTTATTTTTGTTAAGCGCTTACAGTTTGAGATGACATACAATTATTAGAATTTGATTATATACTTGACGATTATGCGAATGGGTTGTTGAGCGCATTGATCATGTATGAATTGTGGTCTTATGAGGATGGTGATTAAGGTCCTGTGTATGTATTTTGTTCTTATTAAAATTCTTGCATGTGGAAGGAGCTTGTGCTGGCACAAAGCAATGGATGTTATATTTGCAAGAAACATTCCAGTTTCATGGGCAGATACTGTAAATCACAAGAAGTGCCAAGCGTCGCTAGTGCGATTTCGAAAAACCAGATTATTTTATTCCTGCGCAGAACGAAATATAAAATTTTGTGGAACCTGAATGCAATCTTTCTTGTGTGAAATGAATGCATGACTATCTTGGCTTTTAAGAATTCGCAGCAAGAAAATTGCAAATAATGTTCTAAAAGGGATTGCTGGGTTAAAAGAAGGTGAGGACAATAATGGGCAAAGGTTATCAACAACTTCACGCTCATACTTTCTCTTGGTATTGTATTGTTCTGTAATCTTTTCGTGCTATTTTGGGTAAAAACACGAAATCATGTAAAATCTATACTGCTGCTTGTTACCATAAAAAAAGAGGTACTTCCAGACGGATAAGTTTTTCTTAATGGCGCGTTGAAATCAATCTATACTTTTGAGATAGATCGCGGGATTTAACTTCTACTGCTTGCTATGTGCAGGTGCAGCTTGAAGGCGTTCGCCAGGCTAACATGGCTACACCATGGTGAGCGGAATAGTGAAAGTTTGCTGTGTACAGTTTCAATGCAGACGCAGAAATAATAATTGTTCAAATGGTATCATATGTTGAAAAAAAAAAAACTTTCTTGATTCTTATTGATTGAACGCATTGGCTTTGCCGTGGCAGATGTCTTTGTACGGTAATGAATAATCAGGGTTCTTTTCTTTATCATATTTCCTTTAGGCGTGGGCCTTGGCCACAAGTGTGCCTTACTGCATTCAGCGGGTAAAACTGCGTTTGAACGAATAGTTATCTTACGTAATGGAAACTTTCGCCATTGTATATTATGAGCATTGTTTCATAGCAGTCACCTAAGTCAAATCGGGACAGGAGGAGGCATTGAGTGTACTTAATAAAAAGAAATTAATATGTGAGAATACCGAGCGCAATAAGGAACTTTTGCTGTGCACAGACCGTGCACAGGTACTCAAATATTAATTGTTGAAACAAAATTGTATCTTGCAAAAATGTTCTTGATTGATGGCTTAGTGTATTGTCATGGCGCGGCAGATGTTCTTTATATGACAATGAATATTTAAGCACCTTTCCCTTATTATGTTTCCTTGAGGGTTGGGTCACGGACAAAAGTGTGGTATTGCACTCAGCGCGTAAAAGTTGTTTTTAACAGCTAGTATTCTTATTGAATGTGAAATGTTTTCGTTGTATTTTACGAGTACCATCTTATAGCAAGGACCGATGTCAGACTGAGAAGCCACCCAATGTTGCTAGTAAAAAACAGCTAATGTGTGCGAATTCTCCTAAAAACTCAAAAAAAAAAAAAAATGTTAAGTTGAAGAAATCACTCACCTCGCTTACGGTACTCTTCAATGTCCATGGTTACCTTAGAGAAGAAAGGGAATGCATAAGGTTGTGGTGAATACTGTGCGCCTCTTTCAATTAATATTTTCTGCCTTCGTAACCGGAGGCTGTGCTATGAAGGCATCTTTGGAGCCTTGCTGCCTTGACTACATGGTATGCGAAGGATTTAAAACTCGAACACACCAAAAAACGACGACGTATGTTGTAATGTCAAAGAGACATCTGTTAGTAGAGAGAAATTGCCTCCTTCCCCTTCAGGTGGCAACTGCAGAATGTAGCGCGGCAGTTGGCGTATGATTGCAGCAAAAACGGCGTGCGATAAACGGGGCAGAGAAAAGAATACACATAGATAAAATGCTCACTAACAAATGAGGATTTTATTGTAGTGCTTGTAATAAATACTGGAAGAATAAAATAATTAAGCCCTATAACAATGCAGAGACATTAGTCTGCTAACCAAGATCCGTATAACTCGTGCTATGGTCTTTCCAGTTGTGATGTATGGGTGCGAGAGTTGGACCGTGAAAAAGGCTGACCGCCGAAGAATTGACGCGTTTGAATTGTGGTGCTGGCGAAGACTCTTGAGAGTTCCTTGGACTGCCAGAAGATCAAATCAGTCGATATTGTCGACCATGAATCTTAATGGATTGTCTAATTCTAAAGTTAAAGCTCAGCTACTTCTGTCATCTGATGAGATCAGAGGAGTCGCTGGAGAAAGATTTGATGTAGGGAAAGGTTGAGGGTCGCCGGAGAAGGGGTAGGCAGCGAACGCGATGGTTAGATGGCATCCTCGAGGCACTGCAGATGGAGTTATGTGATGTTAGGAAGATAGTGAGAGACCGGAAAGCGTGGCGTGACATGGTCCATAGGGTCACGAAGAGTCGGACACGACTGAACGACTGAACTGAGAACTGATAACAATACATCTTAGGATGTGACCGTTGAGCATCAGGTTTGCCCTTGATGCGCCTGTGTTCACCTAATAAGCCTGACACGCACTCGAGGAGGCAGATTACGTGCATTAACAATAGAAACAAAAATGAATGGCGTGACAATGTAAACTTCTTGTCAGAAGCTTAGAGCACATGTGGCTTGTTTCTAAGCCGTGTTGTGGTGCTTGTGCTGCATTCATGGATGTTGTACCTGTTGAAGGAGGGAATTACATGCCACATGACATAGCTCAGTAATCTTTGGGATCAAAAACTTTGACAAAAGGTGAGCACGCAATGGCAGGAGCGATCAACGATATAAGCGACGAAGAACTTTCATGTTGATCGGAAATGCTTACTTTGCAAATATCAAAGGCAGAATGGTTGTTGCTCATAACCGCAAAAGCTGCACATCCCTCTCGGAGGCTATTCGTGCCTAGATCGGGAGACATTTCACCTCTCAAAGGCCACTTAGACTGTCTACCTGTGTCTTGCGGTGTGGCGGTGACCATCTAATAATAAACCAAAACTAATATATATAACACTCATGCAGTCACACATGCGTTATGATGCAGATTACAACTGGTTTAAAATAAGAAAATAATAACACGTGGTGACGCGACATTATTGAGAATCCTATGGAGCCCAAGCGTGCACAAAAGTGCATCACCATTCATCGAATTAGTAAGCATACTCAGGCACGTGGCCAAACTGCGAACAATGAAATGAAGTGGTCACAATACGTACACATCACAAAAACAAAAACGAAGAGACTGAGAGAGAGAGAGAATAGAGTAACACGATACCAGTAATTTCCCGGCTGATATCTCGAAACTGCGTAAATCAGAAACAGTTTTACTTAGATAGACAACTTAGCTTTCCTACGCTTTCGTTAATACCTGAAGACACAGACTTAAACTTGTGAATTAAAAATGATTCTCTGACTTGCCGGTTGTAGTGCGATCGAAACCCAGATTCCAAGATAGTGAGTTTTAATTGATCAAATGAATGACCCTGAATTCTTGTATGATGAACAGTGGTAGGTTGGGTAGGCTTGTACTGTGTGCCTTATGATTGTTAAATTGCAATCTAAAAGGCGTCGCAGTCTGCCTTATGTACTGGAGCTGGCAGGTGGAACATTCAAGCAGGTAAATTACATTGGCAGTGCCACAGGCGAAGTTGCCTTTAATTTTTATACAGTAGTTGGAAGCCGTGCTAACAGCTACCGATGACGTTGCCAATTGGGAACATACTTTACAGCGAGATTTATTGCATGGTGTACAGCTAGTAAAATCGGGACGGGTGGTCCTCGAAGAAGTCAAAATAAAAATATCAATCAAATTTTCAGCACGTCTGAATACAGCTCGGGGCGGTTCCCGAAAGATTTACCCTAGTTTCTTCCGATAAAGGCCGGTACCGCGGCCGAAATGTCAATACATTCTTTTATCCACTACGTCTGACTTTTACTTTTTTGAATGTGTTCGCAACCAAACACACAAAATACCGCTTTTTTCCTATATATATATATATATATATATATATATATATATATATATATATATATATATATATATATATATATATATATATATATATATAACTGCCGGATCAAATCCCGGCCTCGGCGGCGGCTTTCCCTAATATATATATATATATATATATATATATATATATATATATATATATATATATATATATATATGTGTGTGCGTGTGCGTGTGTGTGTGTGTGTGTGTGTGTGTGTGTGTGTGTGTGTGTGTGTGTGTGTGTGTGTGTGTGTGTGTGTGTGTGTGTGTGTGTGTGTGTGTGTGTGTGTGTGTGTGTGTGTGTGTGTGTGTGTGTGTGTGTGTGTGTGTGTGTGTGTGTGTGTGTGTGTGTGTGTGTGTGTGTGTGTGTGTGTGTGTGTGTGTGTGTGTGTGTGTGTGTGTGTGTGTGTGTGTGTGTGTGTGTGTGTGTGTGTGTGTGTGTGTGTGTGTGTGTGTGTGTGTGTGTGTGTGTGTGTGTGTGTGTGTGTGTGTGTGTGTGTGTGTGTGTGTGTGTGTGTGTGTGTGTGTGTGTGTGTGTGTGTGTGTGTGTGTGTGTGTGTGTGTGTGTGTGTGTGTGTGTGTGTGTGTGTGTGTGTGTGTGTGTGTGTGTGTGTGTGTGTGTGTGTGTGTGTGTGTGTGTGTGTGTGTGTGTGTGTGTGTGTGTGTGTGTGTGTGTGTGTGTGTGTGTGTGTGTGTGTGTGTGTGTGTGTGTGTGTGTGTGTGTGTGTGTGTGTGTGTGTGTGTGTGTGTGTGTGTGTGTGTGTGTGTGTGTGTGTGTGTGTGTGTGTAATTGTCGCACAAAGCCGATGTGCTTTTCTACCATAGCTCGCCTTCTCTCAAACATCATGCGACAAATTATAGTCGCTTATGACTACAGAATAAAATGGCAAATGCCTTTAAATAGAGGACATCATCCAATGACTTTAACCGTTCTCGTGAATTCATAGTTAGTCCATTAATCGATGTTTAATCGCTTTTCACCTGCTAGCCCTTTGCGCTGTTACGTACGAAGTCCTGTCGCCGATACTGGCTGTGGCGCCTCCTTTTAAGGGCATCTACCGTTTAGTTACTGAGCTTTATTAGACTTCTCATGTGATAGAACTCAGAAAAGGACTTTTGTAGTTCAGTCCTAACATACCTCCCATCCAACAGACGGAGAGAGGCGCATATTGCTCAATCTATATATAAGAAGAGTCTCTGAGTATTTTAGCAGAGCCTTTTTTCTTCTGAGCATTCTTAATGTTGGACCTTTCGGTTTAAAACGATAAAATTCAATAAATGTTGCCAAATTCAGTTTTGGGAATTTTAGGAAAAGCGTCAGTATTCTTGGCATGCAGGGCAAAGCTAACAAGCTGCTTGGCGCGAATTGCATTCAGTCAATGTTGAAAATTAAATAATTAATTAGAAAAGACATGGTAGTATTTTAGACACTTAGTACAGTTGTGCGATTTGAGGTCTTGCCCCGCTAGCGTGCATGTCTCTGTTGACCGGGGAGCACCGCCTCCTCTCTACTTGCTACCTAAGCACTGTTTGGTCACTGTCAGTAACATAGGACAGCTAGCTGGTTAAGTTTATCACCAGCATGTAGGACATCGGCTTAACAACGCGCATGGTATACCGCGACGATTCTGCAACATTTCCGTCGGTGCCGTCAAAATCCAGACCAGGCAATCACCGTCCTGTTACTCAACGTAACGAAGCGGTGCAAAATTAACATGCCTACCTAGAACCAAACTTCCACTTACGTTATTGCCTGCCGGATATCTCATTAAATCTGCGTTACTTTTTAATGGCGACAGGAATTTATTTTAAGATCACAGCTCGCAGTACTGCCACATACATGTTAACTAGTAGCCCAAAATAGTTAATGTGGACAAATATGCTGGAGCAGACTTCTATCCACACAGAATTTCAGCATTAAACTACCGAAAGAAGTTTGTAATTCCATTGGTAAAAAAAAAAATTAAACATCTTCGATAAAAGCCCAAACCTGCGCCCTGAAACAAACAACAAAAAAATTGCACCGACTTCTGAAAATAAATAGAAAGCAAAAAAGTTTACGTCTAGCTATACCATAAGGAATGTCATCTCGGGCTATGGGACGAGTCGCCACACTTTGAAGGAGTTGATCACAGCCGCAAATGGGTACAGCTTAACAGCGGCCCTCTCACTGCGTTATTCCGTGCAATCGTTCACAGTATAAAATGTCCGAACAACAGCTCATCTGTCACCTGATGAGGATATAGCAGACTTACTTGAATTATACACTTCTTCTATAGATGGATGAATGAAAAGTCAAATAATCGTACCGTCAAACGAAACGTTCTCTACCGTTATGAGCACCGTATTCAGCCACGTCCTCCGGCAGAAACTCGCGTGGTGACGACGGCGAACGAACACGCCCACAAGAAGGGTGGCGCCGACGCATCCATCCGAGAGGGGAAGACGTGGAGCGCTAGTCCTTGCCTCAGAGGGGAGGCTCACCGCAACGATGGCTCTTGGTCTCCAGGGTCACGCTGGGTGCAGCTAATGGCATGCCAGCGGATCAGACAGTTTGTTACTCCAGTTGTCTTTGTGCTTGTGTTCCACACTGAACGGACGGTAACGCAAGGTCTGACGTCCACGTCGTGTGGAAGCGAGTGGAGCATAGGATCGAATGTCTTTAGCGGGTTGTCTGTTCTTTCGTAGCTTCCGCGTACGTCAATCGCAGTTTGGGTGCCTAATGTCGGAACGAAAGGCACCCCGCGTTCTGGTGTCGGAGACTGGAACAAAGTAAGACGTGTGACGGAGCCAATCAGGCGCTTCTTTCTCGTCTCTGTTGAAACTACTGGCAGTATGGAGACAGAAGAAGGTGAAAATGTTGCAAAGAGAAGCGGTTGAATACTAACTTTAGATCATGCATTGTTTTCTCTGTGACCGCGCAGTTGTTCACTCAGTGTTTGATGGACTTCTCATTCAGCAGGCCGTGACATAATTTACCTTAATCGAGAACTGAAGAAACTAATTGAATTTCACAAATGAAATTACAAATGATACCTTATTTACATTCGGTGATCGGCGTTCCTTCTGATGATGATGAAACCAGTGGCGACGTTAATGCATTATGTGTTGTGTTGTGTTGGGTTTTTTGGCACATAGGAAACTATGCAACTAGCACATAGGCAACTAGCTTTTTTATGAGTGAAAATGAAAAGTGTTTAGAAAATTACAGCTTATTTAGAATCCCTAACTCTTTAAGAAAACTAAAAACAGATGAAATTTCAACAAGTGGGTTGTCTCCTAATAGTAGACAGGGGTGGAAGGGGATGCGTTCATTATAAAATGGAGTGAAATATTTTTTTCTCAACTGTTCAAGGTTCTGTGCACGAGATGAAAATGTGGTTCACGGTAAGCTAACCTCCACATTTTTCGCATAATGGGGTTTTCACTTTTCCCAGTAAGGAATTGTGTGTCAAGTGTGTATTAATTTGGCTACGGCGCTTCATTGAGTGGAATGGTTCGTACTAACTTCAGCGCTCAAACCTTCGAGTTTTCATTATCAATCTTGGAATTCCTGGCTTCGTGACAATAAAATAGCTTCATCGCTACCAAACTTAAATGTAAAGTTTGTATGCTTATTTCTAATCCTTAATCTAATCATTATCCTAATCCTTTTCTCTAATCCGTAGCTATATGTTCTCTCTAATGTGCTTTTGTTTTTACTTGCGGTGTTTGCTTTCTTTTAGACATGTATCCTCTTTATGCTTTAATATTTATGCAGAGTGTTCGAAATTATTATACGGATATTTTTTCCCGATCAATACCTTTAGAAAAACTCGACTTTGAAAGAAAAGACACGATGCGCAAATAAAAAAGATGGAGAAGCACAACAAATGTGTTAACAAATGACTAAATTAACAAAATGCAAGCTTCTTCGTTCATATACTTCGATCGAAAAAGATTGCACAAGCCCACAACATTTGGTCGACGCACCGCGCACTCCTTCCTGCTTTCACTGTCCCAACGCCGCCGCTTCAGATTCTCAAAAACACCTGGCACAAAGAAAAACGGCACCTGGCAAGCGCCCACTCGCCGAATTCGAACATACTCAGAGGCCGGATGGCATTCAATGCACGCAGCCAAAGAGCAGAGGTCGCTGCTCATGGCAAGAACTGTAATTGAAGTAAGACAACTGCTAACAATACTGAGGCCAATATTGATAAGTAGTTTTTCTAAATGTGAGACCACAAAAGTTATGAACATTCTTTCCGTCATGAAGTAACAAACTTATATTCAATAGTGAACTTATTATTTAGTCTACAGTTATCGTGCTTGTGTATATTGAAAACGTAAAGGTACTGGCGTTCAGTGGCTATTTTCTTTTTTACAACTTTAGCAACGAGCCTGTGAGGTACGCATGTCTGGACTTACAGCCCGAACCGTCTAAATACAAACGAAGAACACGACACAGAACATGAAACATTTTCTTTCTGTGACGAAGGTTTTGCGCATGGTTCTCAGCTTGAAGAAGTAATGTGGAGTTGCAGTTGATGGCCCCTGCCAGCTAGGTCATGCCATATGGCCTCCTGAGCTTATAGATGCGAAGCTGGGAAAAAAAGCAGGAAAATTCAGAGAAAAAGCCCTCGTTCGTTCTTTTTTTTTTTCTCCGCGTAGTTGAAAAAATTGGTCCAAATTTCAGCGCGAGAAATCTACAGAAAAAAGTAGAAGAGTTCAACGCTTCTGAACCGAATATTGAGCGAAAACAATAGCTGCGGGTGACCGAGCATTCTTCTAATTCTTCTTCTTCTTCCCCAGCCCACACATAAAGCCCCGCTTTAAACAAGCCGTGTGAATGTGCCTTAGTGGCCTAGAGGGGCAACGAAATTCCAAGCTCCTGGCAGGCTGATGCTAACATAAGCGTTACATGTGAAACGAGAGACCCAAGTTGGCAGCTCCTGCCAGCCCACATATAAAGCCCCTCTTTAACTAAGCCGCCTGAACGTGCCTTCTTGGGCTCTAGGAGTAACGTGAATGCCAGGGTCCTGGCAGGCTGATTCTGACATAACCGTCCCATGTGAAACGAGAGACCCAAGTTGGCAGCTCCTGCCAGCCCACATATAAGATAGATAGATGGATTTATTGAAAGGAAAAGGCAGAGAGGTTGGCCCGAATAATTCAAATCTGGCCTGCTACTCTGCACTGGGGAAGGGGAAGGAGAGAAGAAAGAAGGTCATGATGGGTGACGATGTGGAAGAAGGCATATGAAATATATATACAGACACAGCAGCTTGCTTTACAAACGTGAATCAAGTCCGCTGGCGCTCAAATAACGGCAAAGAGCGCGCACTGCCTGGACGCCCTTCCCCTTGTCCTGCCAAGCACCCAGCAGCAGTTCCTCTGACAGAGGCCTCTTGTCTAAACGCTTCAAGGAAGCAGCTAGCACCAGACGCCCGACACATCCGTCTAAGAAGGCTTGATCGAACTTTTAAATTTAATGTTCCACGTGATATTCCGCGTCATCAGACATGCTTGATACATCGACTTCGTTTAAACGTGGCTTTCACGCGCAAGTACTTACATTTAATTGGACAGATGGACTCACCGGAATGTTTAACTTGTGGCATCCCAGAGACTGTGGACCATGTATTATTGGTGTACCCAGAGTATGCGAACGAAAGAAATGAGCCCACATATAAAGCCCCTCTTTAACTAAGCCGTATGAACGTGCCTTCTTGGGCTCTAGGAGTAACGTGAATGCCAGGGTCCTGGCAGGCTGATTCTGACATAACCGTCCCATGTGAAACGAGAGACCCAAGTTGGCAGCTCCTGCCAGCTTGGGGTCGTCTACGGGGGTCGTCTAAAGGTCAAAAGCCAATGGTGGTCACCGCCGGGCCACGCTGACGGCTCAAACTGCGAGCAGTATTGCTTTCGCGATAAAAAAAAAATATAAAAAAACTTAGGAACGTGCAGTGCAGGAAGTGAAACATGTCGTATCCTCGTCGCCTCTCATGCGCCAATCCCGTGACGTCACCAACGCTGTGCATCCAATGTTTAGCGTAGGAACCGATCAAACGAATATCTGCAATCGGCGAGCGTAGAAAGAAGACACCGTTTATTTCGCCTCGGTCGGGATACATATACACCAGCTGCCAAAGAGCTGCCAGCGCGAAACAGAAGCGCCTATCGGCGGGCCGTTATCAGCTCTTCCGCCAGTCAAGCTCCATCATGTGCGTTGCTTGGGTGCAGTTTTTCATGCTTTGGTGCTTGTTATTGCTGTATTTTGAATTTTGTCGCACACCTGTGCATAACTGTCGCGAAAATCTTCATTAAGAGCCGCGTGAAAGCACATTATGTATACGGCCACATTCCGACGTGTCGGTTCACTTCCCGCTGGGCGAGACCGTTGACGTGTCTTTCCAAGAACATTGCTCTGCGCATCAAATACCCAGGACAGGATGTGATCCCATAAAGCCGCTGTCGCCACCCTTTTCGCCGCCTCTCATTCATCATCTGCATGGTCAATGTTCCCACAATCGAAGCAACCGACGACACTACGCCTACTATAAAACCCTGTAATGAGGACATGGGAAAAAACGCCTGTTTCAGTTTTCTTCACTACTGAATCCCTCATTGCCTGATTTGCTTTTTGACATTATACTCCATAAGCCTAAACTATTCAAGAATGCATTTCTTACTTCACAGAAAAGATTTACGAGCATCAGTAGAGGACCCATTATCACGAAAATGATGTAAGGGAATCTCGAGGTACTGCAGAGCTTCTGAGTCTCAGCTCTTGTCACTAGAATGACTTGGATCCGCTGCCGTCAAAAGAAAATCATTTTGTCAAAATTAGGAACTGCGTCCCATCTATTTATCATCGCCGGATACAGCCGCTTCATCTCGCGCTGTGCTTTCTAACTACTGTTCGTTCGTTCTTCGACATATTCAACTTATTTATGGCTGACATGTTCATTCTGCGCTGCGAAGGCCGTTTATTAACGAGTGAGTAGTGAGCAATCGAGATACGTTGAGTGCACTGCATCGCATAAAAAACGTACAGGGTATTAAAGCCGTTAAACGGTGTAGAATATGCGATAGTTTACGTGCACAGATGGAAGTTGGTAGAGACAACGATGACCAATACACAGTATGAGAGTCTATTGCATCTTAACGCGCGAGGTGATTGGCTATGGCGATAGCTAGGATGTCACATACACGCTTCTCAAGTGGAATTTCTGTGTCGTAATCAGTTCTTAGCTCGGCAGAGGCTTAACACAAGGTTCATGACTGGGGTTGACCGTGTTAAGTACTGCTTCCGCGCCGAAAAAAAAAAAGCCGTTGAAAGCGGCACCATTTTAAGTTGTAACGCGCCATACTTTGCGAAGCAAGTCAAAAGCGCTGTTCAGCTAAGAAAGATTGGCTGATGGCGAGATGTCCTGAAGAAGCGACAGCACTCAGGAAGGGCACTCTTTCAGCTGAGCTCTGCGAACGAATCGACCCAAGCAGGCGGTCTTTCCAACGACGAAATAGCCCATCAGCACTCACATGCAGTTATCACCGTCTATAAGCCTTCTTAGAAAGCGTCGCGGTATCATTACAGTGTACAAGCCCAGGCGCTGCGTTGCATGGCATCGGTGCACTGAGGAGAAGCCTCGGCATCGGAAAAGCCGGAACATAAGACAGAATGGCGCCGCCGCCCGGCGTCAGTGCTCAGTTCTCTTCCCCTAGCGCCGCGGCAGATTCGAAGCGGAAACCCGCGCGCTCACTATTTAGACTTCTTGGACCACCGTCAACTGCTGCCTCCGGATTGAATAATTCAATTGGCAACGGTTTCACGGCCTGTATAAGCAGGAGCGTCGCCGCTCAGACAAAGTGACCGTTGAGAGCAGTGTTGCTTCCCTGGAGGGGACGCTGAAGAATCTCCCTGGCCGTCAGGGCCAGCGAACAAAGCATTGACACACCGTACCAGGACTCGAATCGCGATAAAGCCCACCCGAAACCACCTACTTGAGTCGGCGTTAGGACCAATTCAGACAAAATGCTCCGCAACGAGAGTCTGAGAGGCACGGATATCGGATTGAGAAATGCAATTTGGATCATTGAAAAAGGTGCGGCGTAAAGCAATGGGATAAAAGGGCATGTGCGTCCAGTGACGGGTTCGGGTTCATGTTGCAAATAATGTCAACGATAGGATCGACGCCACTAAAATATAGAGGACATAGGTACAAGAATAATAAACGGGATGAGCAGAGTGCTTGAAGTTCTTCCTCCTGCTGTTGATAACGGACCAGGTCTCACCACATAAATGAAGGGGTCTGCAAGAAAGATACGCGGCAAAGAGTGCCGGCAGATTCAACCGCAAAACAGAATATTAGTAGTAAGTAGGGAAGCACACTGTTCAGAACATCATCCAAGCATAACCTTCCTGCATAAAACTAGTAAAGAACGACGGTCAGTAAAATACGAAAGAACCATAAGTTTGAAGCAGCGTCGAGAAGACAACCTGCAGGACTGCTCTTATAATCGGATGGGAACGACCTCGCAAAATTTATAATCGGAAAACTATATCTACATCCCATAAAGGAGGACAAAACCCACTCGCTATGCACGAACAAGCCCTCTGACTGAGTAAAGGTGGACATAATGGATGTGCGATGCAAAGAGGACTCAATAACGCAATTGCATTTTACTCTTCAAGGGAGAGCTTTCGTGTCCTCCAAGTTTTTGCGCGAATAAACGCAGGGAGCGTTTTCTGGCTTGCGTTGTGTCGCGTATTGTGCACCTTCATTGTGCAAAGGGCATCACAATAGACAAGTAAATGGGAGGAGATGTCTGAATGGGAGACTGTGCGAACATTATATAGAAAACCAGGCACGCTGTGGCGTCTGCTAGCCTGGGTGTACGCTGAACGATTTGCTATTGTTTTCGTCCAAAAAACTCCCGCCGAGTTCTGCGAACTATGGCAGAAAGCCATCCATTAAACTAAAAATCACTAGGTGTGACTATGTGTACAAGAGCTCCAACAAAATTACGAGAGCGCTGCGCTGTGACACGAGACCAAAGACCTACGGTTTCTAAAGATAGGCGAAAAAGGGTTCTGTTATAAATGCAGCATTCGTCTGAACCGTGTACAACGACCCTTTGCTGTGCTAATTTTCTTTATATGAGACAGTGTTTGTAACACTGATAAATTGCGGCGATGAATCATTAAAGCAGACTTCATGTCTTTGTCCTGCCTCTCTGCCTCTCCTGACTTCCTTTTCGTTTCAGTGTAATTTTCACATGTCACAACAAATGCATGTATGCATGCCCACCTTTGTTCGAATTAAAATTTTGTAATTTTTTTATTCTTCGTGGCTACATACTCTGGTTAATCGAAGGGTATAGCTTGTCTCAGATATCATACTTTACAGTCGAAAGTGGTCTCCAGCTTCGCGCTCTGGTCTTTGTAGTCGGACATGCTAAAGATGAACATTTAAATGCTTTCTGGTAGATACAAAGTGATCAATTTAAGAAGCGTTTTTCGCTTGTGGGATATATTGAATGGGCGAGCTGGCTGAAAGCGGACTGTAGGGGAAGCGGAAAGAAAGGTCATGACTAAGGTGCTAGCCATACGCAAGAAATTCACAGGGTACATAATTGTCATCAGCAGTGGCAATGCGGTCACATAAAAGCCTTGTCGTGCGCTGAGCATGCGTTCTCACTCGCCATATATAACACACATACTAAAAATACTGTGTACTGTCACACATACAGAACAGGACTTGACAAACTATGCACCTTCGTATGAATCTTTCAAAATTCTTTTTTCTACCTTGATAATTGGCACATACCCAGAAGTGGGGATTGGTCAGGGTTCAACGTAGACGGCCAAATGTACTGCAGATACTGAATTAGTGCAATAAATCAATTATCGAATAAACAAAGAGCCTAGAATTTAAGATCATAGACTTAAGAAAAAGCACAAAAAAGAATACTGAGCAAAGTTTAAGTTTATACATTTGGAGTACAATTAGCAAGGGAATCTGTCTGTAGCTGTGACCTAGTTATGTAAATATTGACAAATTTGAGGCAACGCAAAATCGTTATGCACTCGCACGAAACGAGAGAAAAAAAATCGGGACCGAAAAAGTAAATCCCAATTGTGCTATTGATATATTGAAATGTACCCTTATCTGAAGTGGAAACATTCGGCAAGCGAGAAGGAAATGCTCAATAGTTTCAATCTCCCAGTAAGCCTCACAATGTGTGTAGGGCTGAATCCGCATCTACATAAGGAAATATTTAGGTGGAGGATCCTGCATCGCATAGGTCAGTGTTACCTCACACTGCCATGATTTACATGAACGAACTTTCTATGAGCATATGAGATGTTGATATTCCGCTGTAGATAACAAGGAATCATTGCACGTAGTGGCTATGTATTGGTAGCGCTAAAAACGAGGCATTCAAAAATGTTGATATTAGGGATGAAATTCGAACAGGTGCACCAAAAGGTGATTTAGCCAAGAAGTCTGCCGCTTCACGTTGAATGGAAACCAAAATTGATATCTACAATAGACGTTGTGTAACCAATTGGACATATTGAACCGATGTCGACAGGTGGGTTTTCTAAAATACTCTGAGTGAAAACAACCTAATAATTTCTTTTAAACTGGTTATAATTTTTCAGCTTCCCGTGGTAGCCACCTTTATGCTTCTTCCTCCTCTCTCTTAGAAGTGTAGATGGAGATTTTTCTTTCTCTCCACTTTGCCACTTGGAAGTTGTGGCAGTTGGCAAGCTGACAACTGCCTTGGCGGGTCACAATTACGCCGCATATGTGTCACCCCGTCGGCATCGTCCTTTCGCTCCAATGGCGCCTTTATGTCATCGCATAACAGGAGAGCAGATCTTAGCCGCCATTAACAATTCTGCGCGATGGAGTAGTTTTAACTGCATAGACGAAATGAAGCTCGCCGTTTTATCTAGGGGCCATTTTTTTCCTGTTCACAAAAGGAAAGAAAAACTCTCATTCGGCTTTCATATCGTTCTTGCATAACGTATACTGCGCAGGAACGTACTTGCAGTGTACCACTTCTACCTATAAATGTGATCGCGCTGAGCGTATACATTCAGTTCTACGTGACAAATCAAGCCGCAACTAACGCCCGTCGCATTAGACTTTACATCGCGGAAACCAAGTCACTAATTTCACCATCATCATTACTGCATGCGTTTCTCCGAAACAAAAACAAAAAAAAATGCTCAATCCACGAGCCCGCGCGCCGAACGCGACGCGAGCTGAGAAGACCACAGGCAGCGGAACGACGCGTTCAGCGGCGCAGCGTTTGAGATAAGACGAACCATGGAGGAAGAGAGGTCTATCGATGACATCCCGGAGTTCTGTGAGTAAATCGTTCATTACTGTCAGCCGCGGCGCGTTCTAGAAGCCTTCTATGGTGCACCGTGCGTGAAGATGGGACCCGAGTGAGCTTTCTACCAAGCTAAGGCTTATTAGTTTTCACCGAATGTTCAACGCATTGCGCGTCGTCTTCATTGTTACCCGCCACCGTGTCACGCTCAAGCCGCCATCAAATGAATGTGGTCGCAGCCTGCCGCGTTGCCCTACCGCCTGGCACACAATAAGACCGATAAAGTCGCAAATTTGAGACGATCAGGCGCCTTATGCAAGATAAATTTCAACATATCCCTACCTCGTGGAGCAGATAGATGAACCCCCAGCTGCTTGTACGAGTTGCGACTCAGTACTGCTGCGATGCAGCGTCTTGCCCCCAAATGTCTGGCCCGAATCCAGTATCGCGATCTCTTTATGATATTACAACTGCTAGCATCATTGCGCAAGGCTAATTTCACCTGTATTCAAATCGATGTCAAACCCAAGCCCGTGAACCTGTCAAAGGAAAACGATGCCGTTTTTATTTCGATAGCGACCCTCCTTCATATTGTTTTGTATTTTTCTAAGCAAGTTCGAGCAATAAGGTGAGGTTCATTGACCTTAAAATGCTTGCAGTAAAAGCTAAAAATTTTGAATTTCAGCCTTTCCGGGCTTTGAAGGCCAGGTATAGGGTCAAAAGACAATACCGTTGGAGTTGCAACGGTTTAGAACACGAACGCATAATTTAAGCTTTGAAAACTTCCAGTCATACATCACAACAAGCGGCGCGTCAGCCTATAGGTGATCAGGTATGGAATTGCTTACCTCTCGCACGTAGGCTGTCGTCGAAGTTATATGTCTTACAAGTCTAAAGTGCTCACAAAATCGCTAGGTCGATTGGTGTGACCATGTGGGCAGTGCACCTTTTGTTCCAGGGCTCTTTATATCCGCCACGAAGCGATAAAAAGGAGAAAGCAAGAATGCCTGTTGAGCCTCGTACGCTGGCTTTTGTTGCTTCCCATTGCAGCGAACAAATGGCTTTCGTTGCCCAATAGAGACGCAGCAGCCCGTTACATGTCAGTTACGGGCTGGGGACTGTATTATTGAGCACACCTACACTGGCTGGCACGTTATCATGAGGACAGACTGCCTTCAAGTGCAAATACTCGTAGAATATTCTTCTCTTGGGGAGAGCTCTAAACATGCCTTTAGCAACATGTCGGCCTTCGGTGTGGAGTTTTGTATTCTATCCCGGAAAAGCTGCCGTGTAAATATTAGGGCACAGCAGTCCCAATACCTGCACGAGTAACAGAGTAACAACGCAGAGTGCAGTGCAGCGTTTCTATTCACCCCCTCCTCCCAAGCATATCAGTACTACGGTACAACATTGTCTTTTGGACCCGTTCTCCTCGGCTTAAGTGACCTTGTCGACAGCATATTATGCCACAGGGGTTTGCAAATGCTAACGCAGGCCGATTATATGTGGTGGTTCAGAGTCGCTTTAATGCTTAATCATGCTATAGGAGCAGCGCAAAAAAAAAAAAAAAGACAATGGACAAGAAGGACACATAAGGCGCTGTTTTGCGTTGTTCCTATAGTATGAATCCCTATCAACCAGCCCAATTAGCCGTCCTAGCTTCATTATGATTTTCTCACGGCAGCTACGATGCTTTACCTCTAAGCTCGTTAAAAGATAATCTCCCATTTGAACAGAGCGTTGTCATAATATGGAAAGCCTATTTTGTAATCTGGAATTGTAGCCCCTTCCTCCCCCCCCCCTCCCCCCCCCCCCCAAAAAAAAAGGAAAAACTTTTTCTTGTGGTACATAAAAAGCTTGCAACACGTTTAATGGCACAGATATGTCTCATGAGTTTAGGAAGGAGGCAGTTATGAACTACTATGAGGCTGATTAAGCAATACCTTGTGGTTGATGAGCGATTAAGTTTTGCTCTTAGCCAATCAGACCCTTATTCAATACTGCACCTTACTTATTTTTGAACCTTCAGTGCCGCATACATTAAAAAGGGAGGGGTTACACAGAAAGAAAGGCAGAACCAAGAACAATGATTGTTACAAAAATATTCTGCTATTCATACAACGGTAGCCAATGCGTTATCATTGATGCCTACGATTTCAGCGGGAAAGTGGTTCCATTCGCCCGAAGTATATAAGTATGTATATATATATATATATATATATATATATATATATATATATATATATATATATATGAATAGCAGAATATTTTTGTAACAATCATTGTTCTTGGTTCTGCCTTTCTTTCTGTGTGTATATATATATATATATATATATATATATATATATATATATATATATATATATATATATATATATATATATATATATATTACATAAGTATAGGATAACTACTTAAGTACAAAATAAAAGTAGAACAATTGAAAACGGAGTATTCGGTCATTACATGTTTCCTCAATCATGTGTTCTCACCATTCTTCGGCTAGCACTTCTGGGAGTGCCACCTCCTCTGTCCAAACTTCACTTGGCTGCCATTGCCCATGGCAACCGTGTTGTCACCGCTGCTTATGAGTCGCAGCTTCTCTTTGAAAGCACGCAACAGATGGAACAGCTTTTATTAGAAATGTGATAGGGCATACTTCGCACTGTGTACGTTATTTGCAGTGTGCTACCTTGACATATTTTGCCTGCTCAATGTGTCACCGTATTTAGACAGACGTTCGGTCTCGTTTAATATGCCAGACTGAAGTTTATTGCACGTGCCTTAGACGACTTATCATACATCAAGCCTTAGGTTTGTCGTCATGTCAGTGTGGTGTTGTGTTGTGTAACAAGCATGAATGAATGTAGCTGTAAGGGTGACAGACGAAAACTGTGTTGCATTTTTTGTTGTATGCAGCTGGGCTGTGATGGATGGGAATGCATTACAAAGTACTCGGCATGTTAAAGGATTTCCCGCAATCAACTGATATAAACGCGTTTTTTGCTACCGGAAAAACACCGTAGCCAGAAGGTCCAGACGATTTATAATGATTAATAACAATCATTGAACATAGTTGTTCCTAGTGTTGAAGCTGATCGGCAGGCTCTATAAGGGTCAAAATAGCAGCTTGCAGCTTGTTGGTGTCCCATGTAGCAATGAAAGCGCAGGACATGGCGACATTGTTGTAAGTCGGTGCTTTTTCCTGTCCCTGTGTAACGCACTTGTTCACTTCTTTACATGGACCGCTTCATAGTTATATGCCGTGTTACTGGGCCTCATAGATTGTCTATAGCTGAGTTATTAATATTTACCAGGGTTTCCTTCCTCTAACATGCCTTCGTATATTTCTTTTTTTTTTGTCATGCGACGCGCACATGCGCAGCTATCATCGCTGTCCGAGCCCTTTTTGCTGTCATCTGGATTGCTGTCACGGCCGTCGTCACATTCTCTTCGGAGAAGCAGTACACTCCCCCCGTGTCGTATCCGCACTGTGGGCCACTCCAGGGCGTCGAGGAGACCTTCGACGAGCGGCGGCTGCACGTCTACTACGGCGTGCCGTTCATGCGGCCCGCCCTGCTTCACAACCGGTTCCAGAAGCTCCCAAACCTGGAGAGGCCGTGGACGTTCCTCCTAGATGCCAGAAATCAATCTAGCCCCTGCCCGCAGCCATCTTTAAACGTAGGCAGGATGACTCTGGACAACAGGAATAGCAGCGAGGACTGCCTGTACCTTAACATCTACGTGCCGGCACGAAAGTCTACTGACAACGTGCCGAAGCATCCCATAATCGTATTTATCTACGGCGGCGGTTACTACTCAGGCGGGAACTCTTTCCCTTTCTACAGCGGTAAGTATCTAGCCGCTTACGGCAACGCCATGGTCGTAGTGCCAAACTACAGACTAGGAGTCTTCGGCTTTTTCCGTTCATCTATACTGGGAGTGAAAGGTAACCAGGGCCTCATGGACGTGTATGCGGCACTACGATGGGTTAAGAAAAATGCCGCAGCCTTCGGCGGCAACGTTCAAAGTATCACCATTATGGGGCATCAGGTTGGAGCAGCCCTGATTGGACTCCTTCACTCGGTAACTGGAGCATCGGACCTCTTCCATCAGGTAGTCATGATGAGCGGCTCGCCTTATATGCGTCACTGGAAGGGAGACAGCAAGGCAAAAGCGCATGAGCACGAAGAGCTTCTGAGAAAGCTCGGCTGCAAGGGGGATCCAAAAACGGTGCTCGACTGCCTAAAAAGCAGGACTCCCGAGAGCATCCTGGACTTTGCCACCAAGTTGAACAGCTGGAAGACCTTGTACATACCGAACGAGTACGAGGACATTCAGGATGACGCCAGCGTCGATTTGAAGAGCACGGCTGTGCCGAAGAATGTCATCATAGGCACTACTGAAAACGAGGGATCCTACTATGCCAACTTGTTTCTCGAGTTGTTCTCGAAGTACGATGCGTCCAAACTTACCCGAAACGAGGCCCTTATGTACCTTCAGAACGTGACGGTGGGCCTAGGCTTTCAGGGGTACAACGACCTGGTCACTTATTATGACCAGAAGTACAAGGACGATACTCCTGAGGCCCTGTTTGCGAAGGCCGTAGGCGACATAGTGGTGAATTGTCCCATGAAGCAGTTCGCCCAGGACACCTCTAACGTGAACACAAAGGTGTTCATGTACGTGTTCAAGCACAAGCCCTCTTACTCGACCAGCCGTCTGAAGGGAGCCGCTCACATGGAAGACATCTTTTTGTCACTGGGTTATGCCATCGACGAAGCGTTCGTGAACGCCACTGAGGCTGAGAAAGCGCTGAGCAAGGACTTACTCAGGATGTGGGCTCGCTTCGCTACGGAGGGGTGAGTCCAGCCACTGATGAAGTGGCATCTCAAGCTTACTCATTTTGTAGGGCTACCCGTCGCTGTATCGTCGTAGTAACTATGCAAGAAACCCACGCAACCATCGGCACTTATGTGGCTACTATCTACAGGACGATAGCAGTGCAGGGCAATCAGACATGCCACCGCTAACGAAGAACGAAGTATGAAAAAACCTTGTAAGCAATCTAAACGAGCAGAAGCAGTTGGGGATGATTAGGTAACTTCAGGTTTGCTGAAGGACCGTGGAGAGATCACGCTAGAGAAACTGGCTACTCTGTACACGCAATGCCTTATGACCTCGAGCATACCGGAACGTGAAGGGATGCAGAATGCTAGTTATCTTAATCCAAGAACTTGAAAACTTATACCAGGAAACCTGCTATACATTACGTGGAAGGTATTTACTACGGCAGTCGTAATAAAATCAGGATACTCCTAGAGTTCAAACCAGGCAGGCTTTCGCAAAGGCTACTCTGCGGTACATTTTTTTCCTCGCTTGCAACCATCGGATAGAAAACTTCTCTCCGTATACATCCAACCTCTATACACAGTAGTAGTATAAAGTAGAAAACGTTTATTGAAGGAAAAGGACATACGTTGTAAGGGTGGGGTTGACTGAAGTCTGAAGACCTGCCTCCCAGGTGTTCAGTCCGGGCCGGCGTTAGCTGTAGCTGCTGCCCAAACTCTCTCTACTGTCCGTGAGGTCGGAGCTGGACTGGGCAGCCTCCCAATGCGCCCCCGCATTTAATGGAATATGGCTTGGTGGTTTTGTTAAACCCATACCATGTGATAAAGGTTGATATTTTTAAACTCAAAGCTTGCAGTGAGGAATTTGAGTGAATAGCTTGTAGTATAGCTGGTTGTTATAGGACCAGGTTTGTAAGTGCCTGATATGACAATCGTTTGATTTATGTTTGTCTCACTAAGCGCACGTGTTGGATTATGTCACGATATGCTCTGAGGCATGGGGTGTGGTCACGCCAGAGGTGGGATGAGCGATCCCGGGAGGGGATTAATCGCTTTGCGGCGTGTACATTCTCGTTTCGCGTTACGCCTTGATGACGAAGTACCAGTACGACTTCTCTGTGTGAGTCCATGTGCCTGGCTAGGGTTCAAATTTTACGGGCAAGGGAAACACCCTGCCCCACATGTGCTTTCTGTAAGCAGTTAGGGAGTCAAAAACGAGGCATATGGACAAATATATAAGAGACAAGGACGAGGCGAGACGACAAGGACGGCGCTGAACTTCCAACTTTTATTGAAGGTTTTCTGGCCACCCATTGCCTTACTTGTAAGGACTGTTCTCCTGATCTTGCTGACACTGTTATAAAAAAAAAATAAGCAAACAACGTGCAACACGAGAAATCCTAGAATCTCAACTGATATGTAATCGGGGAGAAGCATGTGTTAGTTCTGCCTCTATCATTCTTTCTGAAAAACAACGCTCTTATTTGCGCATGCATTGACAGTGACGCCTGATTGTTTCAGAGTATATATGTTCACGCGATTCGTTCGCAATAAAAGTTGGAATTTCAGCGCCGTCCTTGTCATCTCGCCTCGTCCTTGTCTCTTTGCGCTGTTATATATTTGTTCAAGATGTACTAACACGCCCAATTTAACACTTTAATTGAGGCATATGTATTCATGTGGATGCATGTATGTCATTGCCTCCTCAATGTCTATGGTGTCTGAATATCTGATCATTAGCCACTACCATATAGTATAGCCTATTCGACTGACGGCTGCGGTTCTGATGCCCTCCCAGTGGCCTGCAGAGTTCACGAAGATGGCTCCTATGTCATTGGATTTGTGCCTTGCCTCGGACCTAATAGTATTCGGGGTGCATTGTGCGGAGTGTGTGTGTGTGTGGGGGGGGGGGGGGGGATGGCTGGAGAGGTGTAGTATGGAGTTTGCCCCCTATTATTGTGGTATGTCATGGCGTTCGGTGGCAGTGATAGATAGGGCGGGAAGTTCGCTTTAATTGGTTACCCTGTATGAGTTCACCACTGTTGTTATGGACGCCCGGTATCCCTATCTTTCGCTGATTGGCCCTGCGAAGTGTGCTGTCGAGATGCTTTAGATCACTCTTCCGTAGATTGAAATACGGGGCGCGGAGGCAATGCGGCTGATAATCTTGAATTTACTGGATGATATACTTTCTCAAACCACTCTTGTTCGTACTGCGTGGGGGTATTCTGCTGACGTGTTCGCACGTCGCGCGGAGCTTATGGCAGCTGTCGTGTTGACCCCTTTGTTATTGATGTCTAGCGCTATGAAGCGCGTGGTGTTCGTTTCGGGAGTGGGCGTATCGTGGATCTTAAATTTGGTCGGTTCTTTGCGGCCGCGGAGGCGCAAGACGAGAAGTTTTAACTTGGTAGAAAAACTAGACCTATAGACCTAGTCCTGCACTTTGTTGGTGCAGAACTACGTCCCCAACCATGCGCACGCAAGGAAGTTACCGTGTTTGTGATCTTATTGAGTGCGTCCTCAGTCGGTCCTACGTTTTTTATTGTTACCGAAATGAATAGACCCAGGATAAAGAGGAGAGGACAAAGTTTCTCCTCTTATAGCTTTCCGCTTACTGCCCATCGCCCACTGTGAGGTGCATTTGCGGGTTCTGGGATTCCTTGGTGTAGGTATGGGTGTGGACTCCGCAGTGCTTGCTTTGGAGGTTGTCCGGAATTTTAAAGTGCCTGACGTTATCGAAGGACTCCTTCAAGCTCCAGTATGGTGCGCAAGCCTCGTTTACGAGTGGAATAGATGACCCTAAGCTTGAGTTTCAGAAAAGCATCTTGGGTTTTTAAGTGGCTTCGGAACCCGAACATGTTGTGGAATGAGGCTGTCTTTTAGCTAGCGAGTAGGGAAGAGTTGTGCTGGTTTCTCCACCAGCTTTCCCGCGCACGATGTTAGAGATGTCGGGTGAAGTTTAGCAATATTAATTTTGTTCCAGGGTTTGAGAGTGAAGCTCACTTCTGCTGTATTGCTTTTTTGCGCTTTCATGGATTAGTTGAGTCGGAACCTCAGCAGTCATGCAGAGATTTCGATCATTGTGTAGACGCTGGTGCCAAATGAGATAGTACCGAAACATATCTAGAGTTGCTACCCACCAACCATATTCTTCGAAAAAAAGTAATCAAATCCACACAAGAGAACACTTTAGACAAAGAGACATGCTTTGTCAGTACTAATCACCGCCTGCTTAGAGGAAGTATTCCGGCTCCTCGATTGGTAACAGTGAGGAATGAGGGTTACTGGTGAATACGCCGCAAATCTGCTATTAGGCTTCGATTCTCTGATGATAATGCGTTTCTAAGTAACTCAGGGGAAAATTGTAAAACATGATTGAAGCACCAGAAAGAGAAAAGAACAAAACAGTAGCCTAAAGCTATTATATAGATACTTAAAATAATGTTCAACAGCCTCAGAAAGGAACAGCAATTCCCGTTGGGTAGCAAAGCGCTCGAAGTGGTAATGAGTACATATACATGGGACCGGTAGTAACCGTGAATCTGAACCACGAACGCGAAATAACTAGAAGGTTCAGATGGGACGGAGCGCGCTTGGCAAGTACTCTCATGGAATTAATGGTAAGGTACCAATACCTCGTATTTGGAACGTGCATAACAGCTGTTCATTGCCAATATTCATCTGCAGAGCAGAGACGTGGAGGCTAACGAAAACGGTTCAAATTGAATTGAGGACCACTGAGAGAGGTATGGAACAAAAAACAACTCGCGCAGAATTGGGCAGGAAGAAAGTGCGAATTAGTAAAGTTCCAGTCGAAAGACAGGTTCAGGTCACGTAATGCGAATGCATGATAACTGAGGGTCTCCAAAGGCGACTGATCGATTCCAAGGAAGGCAAGCGTATATCACAGATGGGCAGGAAGTAAAGTGGATTGGAGGAGTTTAGTAAGTTTGAAGAGGTTACGTGGCAGCAGCTGGTACAGGACAGGGTTAACTGGAGGGATATCACAGAGACCTTTGCCCTACAGTGTGTGTAGTCAGGCTTATGGTGGCAATCTCCAGTCACCGGCCGTGCCTTTCAGAAGAGGTCAGTTTGTATGGACACAAGTCGCAGCACATGGCCCTTAACTGCAGAGAAGCGAAATGTATCGGGAATTCAATAGTTGCTCGCCAAAACACTTTAGCCGTCTTGCCAGCATGCATGTACCCAGAACCACAGAATGCCTTAAGCCACTCTGAGCTATGGCTTTTTTTTTTTTTCTTGCGCACTATGTCGAAATAGGCGAATCGCATTTCCACCTTATTATTTTCTTTTCCTGAGCGCAATTCTCATTGCACACAAGAATTGGAGCGACCTGTGGCGGAGGCGCGCGTGCGGCCCCTTATCGGCACGAAAAAGCGCCAGCGGCATGGCCAGGGGCTACTGCTGTTGATGGCTTCGATGGAATAACAAAAAGCGAACGCGTCCCCACAGGGAGCCCGGATCACTGCGGAACGTCACGTGGCCGCAGTTCACGAAGAGTGAGGGCGTCTATCTCAACATCGGCCCCGAACCGACGCTGGCCGGCAGGTACAGGGAGGACGACTGCGACAAGGTGTCCAGGGCTATCTTCAATCAATAAACGCGCTGAGTACGCGTGCCTCTACTGTTGATTTTAGTCTACATGTTTTTTTTTTCTTTTTTTTTTTTTTTTAACACGAAAGGTCGTTCTATAGAGGTTGCATTTAACTGTATCTCACTTTTGTGTCCGCAAACCTCAGCTGACAAACTTTAAGAGCACATTCCTAATAAAGCAACTGCGCTAAAGTATCGGGACGATATGTCATAGAACTATCACTTATTCCAAATATTTTATTCGCAACGCACACTTTATAAAGGTTCGTAAGGACAGCCGCTTGTGGACGTGGGAATGGACAAGCGGTCAAGAAATTACAAAGGGGGGCTTAAGGCTCTTTACGTGTAGAAAAGCGAAACCATAGCTAATTCCGATTCTACAGTTTCATTATGAGCTTTATCGGCGTTTTATGGCTTTTCCGGCGTGTTTAAGCTTGCTTTTATTCTACTTATCTGCGGTATTAATTTTTTTCTACTTTCATTACTTACGTACTTGCGTTACATTTATTATCAGTATTATTTTTTTTCCCTTGCCGTCAAAGCCATCCAGCGTTATTAAAACATACAATTACAGTCAGGGCACGTTCGTATGAGGAAATTTTAGTGTACCCATATGATCTTGTATGATGATGGTGCA
Source organism: Amblyomma maculatum (assembly GCF_055883805.1). NCBI lineage: Eukaryota > Metazoa > Arthropoda > Arachnida > Ixodida > Ixodidae > Amblyomma > Amblyomma maculatum. The sequence goes on along the minus strand of NC_139349.1, from coordinate 30,638,980 downwards.
TTGCACACATTGAACTATATTTCTGTATTTTTGTCCTGTTGTCTAAGCATGCACCAATTAAAAAATAATACTACAGGCAAAATTTTAGCATAATGTTGAGCAGCAATGCATTTATTTAGAAGGTTGCAAGAACATTGTATTGTCATGTGTCATATTAACACTGTTCTGCAACCAGCTTTTCAAAACCATTTCCGAAATCTCGTACGTAATTCTTAAGTGGGGATTGTACGTTTTCAAGCACCTGTTCAATATTTTAGCTTGCCATTGTGACAGTGCCGTTCGCTTATCTGGCTTCTATCAAAATACCCATGATGCCGCTTGACAACGTCAGTTTCTTTTTGGTTAGCATCTATGAGTAATTATTTCCGATAATTCCCGTACAATAAACCTTCTCTGCGCATCCGTGCAAATGAGGCCGACACATGCATGTCAGAATCTGAAACAACCGATCATCATATTTTATTGAATAATTTCTGCTTTCACTTAGACATCACGCATCGTAATCGTCATTTGCAATAAAGAAAAAAAGCGTAATCTGACGCAGGGAAATATACGCATCAAGACGATAATGCCGGTGCCTTTCCTCAGCGATCAATTTCATGATCCGTTAAAGTGCGTCGTCGCGTTTCGAACAGCGGTGCCTGCCGTTGGGCGCTGCCTTTGTCATAGCTAGGTGAGTCATATATGACCCCAATTTTCACTAAGCTTTGTTGTAAAGCTCTCAAGTTCTGAAATTATCATTTTTTTACATAAAACAATAAAACGGCCCTACTACCAGGCTTCTGTTTAAATGAGAAATTTTTCACCTCACTAATTTGGGAACTTCCCAAGGACATTTGTCAAGAGAGAGAGAGAGAGAGTAGAACATTTTATTTACACCAGCGGAAGGAGCTCCGGCCCTCCGTCGCTTGGGATGGATGGCGGGCCCCGCCTCAGATGCAGGTCGGCAGACGTTGTTGGCCGGCGGCTTCCCAGGCCAGCTGGATGGCGGCTAGCTGGAGCCCAGGGTCCGAGCTGCGCAGCATGGTCTCCCGGAGTTGCGGCGTCAGACTTAGGCCCCTCCCGGGAGAACAGTCCCATATGATGTATTCGAGGGTCGCTCTCGAGTCACAGTTTATATAGTATTTGGATCGTTCTCCTGGGAGAATATGACTCATCAGAAGCGGGTGTGGAAATGTCCCAGTCCGAAGGCGACGCCAGGAGACGGCCTGCCTGCAATTAAGGTTAGGGGCTGGCGGAGCAGCCACCTGCCTACTCAGTCGATAGTGCTGTAGAATTTCGGTGTAAGATTTGACACACTCTACGCTCCCCCCCCCCCCCCCCTCCTTTGCCGCCGACTCGGTGGTAGAGCCTTAGAGCCATGGCAGGGAACGCCACTGTGCGCCGGAGTCCAAATCAGTTGTACAGTTCACGAGATTGGATATTGGTGTAAAGGAAGGGGGGGGGGGGGGGGGGTTAGAAAGTAAAGCGAGCAGTAAACTCATGCGTTAATTGATTTAATCTTTCCAATTGTAGCTGCAATTTCTGTCATTTGAACTGACCAAAATACTTTAAAAACTACCGATAACCGTTAGCAGTTATAACTTCTGTTATCAGATAACTGTTATCAGAAACACTCATGAAAAGCACATTGGGGCTTTGTCGATTTTGTTGTTTTTTCAAATGACCAGATCTAGTTCAACAGCTTCATTAATTAGTGGATGGCCACCTGGTACACGTACCTCGAACAAAGGGGTGCACTATCGTGGCTTTCATTCCAACTCCATGCTACATCGACCGTGACTGGCAGCGCTGTGTTCGCGAATTATGTACAACACACGTATCCGCAGTTGACACCATTGTTTAAAGAGTCCGCAGCTTTAGCTCGCGTCAAGCGAGCTGAAGCGGCCCGAGATGCCTGGTTCGAGCAGCGCTGTGCTGAACGCGTTAGCATTTCGCAATGAAAGGCACCACGACGTCCTACTGTTCGTCGTCAACAGAACTGGTGTGACACAGCAGTTGCCGGATCGCTGGTTTACGAGGCCCGCTCTTGCCTTGGTGGCGCGCGTCACATGCGTCGGTCGTCGCCGTGGCCGGTCATCGGGCCACCGCGTTGTCTGGCGACAGCTTGACGTATCGCCCCCAGGCCCGGCAGTTGTCGGTGTGCGGCTCCCAGCCCACTGTGAAGTTCTTGGGCCTCAGGTTCAAGAGCAGCGGCCACTCGGGGGTGAACTTGGGCCACCGGTTTCCTCGAATCTTGGGTACCTTCCTGCGTTTACATCAGGAAATGCAAATAAGCGAGAATAGTGCATGTAGTGCATGTATTTTCATATGGTGATCGCTTCTCGTCACATAACGAGGCAGCAGGAAAGGGTATGATGCCTTGGGATTTAAAACACCTACTTATATTTAGCTTGCACAGTCATATTTGTGATCGTACATGCAACGTAATCTACTTCTGGGGCCTGTAGTGGAGCATACGACACCTTAGAGTGCCGTAGGCAGCACGTTTTAAAATTTTGAAAGACATGGATTGTTATCATGTCCCCTAAAAATTTCGATAGTTTTTTAGTCGCTGCGCTGTTAAGCAGACCCTGTGATATGAAAACTTTGGACTGAGGGAATAAGCCAGAATAATGTATGGAGACCAAGCGGTGGTGTGGACAGTAGTTCACGGACACGCACAACGCAACACATGCCGAGGCTGCAACAGGCAAATTTTGAGGATAGAGAACTTCTTCATCAGCTGTAGGCATTTTGCAGGGCAGCTCAATTGTGGCACTGCGAGGGCACGCAGCGATATACCTACCAAGCGCTAGTTGCCGACAGTCAGAGCTCACAGCAAAACGAGTGCTGATACAAGAAGCACGTGCACTCACGTGGTGCTGTTTGGAGTAAAGGTTGTATTCGGAATTCGAGCGCACGGAGCCTAACGTCAAGCTTCTGCCATCTAGCCTATCTCTGTGCCCCTCGGCACGCGTCGTCGCTCTCGTGAAAGCTTGTACAAGAATCCAGTTTGGAGCTGAAAAGCGATTAACACGTAATTGGCCATGTTACGCGCACGAATAAGCGAACGCGGCTACTGGTCATGGAGTCGCGGAATCGAAGGGCGTGGCTACGGTTGGATTGCACAAAGGTTTGCGACACATGAACCCGGCTAGTGTTCTGAAGAGCGAGCCCGCGTTCCGCTCTGGTCACCTCGGGCGGTACGCGTCGCCGGCAGGCTTGCACGTGCCCTGTCGCGTGCTGCCGTTCGTGGTAAAGTAGAACGCATGCTATCAGAGAGCTGAAAGGCTGATCAAAGCGCTCGCAAGGTTTCACTGCAACGTAGTACGGAGCGGACAACGTGAAGCTTTGCAGAACGCCAGGTGGACTAGCGTGCGCTCTGTACATTTCGATATGCAGAACTATTGGTCGATGCAGGACACTATAGTGCAAGATGGCAAAGTAGAGCTAATGGAAGGATAGTTAAAGAATAACGAATTTTTAATTCAGTATCATCACTGTCATGTTCACAGTTAGTTTTGTTTGAAAAGTTCAACATTCCAAGGTGACTGAGACCTTGAGGGACGCCGTATTAGAGGGCTGCGGATAATTTCGACAACGTGAGGTTCTTTATCGTGCACTGGCAACGCACATCGCACGAAACGCGGAATCCACAGCTGGCATTGATCCAGAGTCACCCAACCTAGTTCAGTTCAGTTCAGTTCAGTCGTTCAGTCGTGTCCGACTCTTTGTGACCCTATGGACCATGTCACGCCACAGTTTCCGGTCTCTCACTATCTTCCTAACATCACATAACTTCATCTGCAATGCCTCGAGAATGCCATCTAACCATCGCGTTCGCTGCCTACCCCTTCTCCGGCGACCCGCAACCTTTCCCAACATCAAATCTTTCTCCAGCGACTCCTCTCTTCTCATCAGATGACCAAAGTAGCTGAGCTTTAACTTTAGAATTTGACCCTCCAATGAGCAGTCAGGGTTTATGGTCGACAATATCGACTGATTTGATCTTCTGGCAGTCCAAGGAACTCTCAAGAGTATAGTATAATCCCCGTAATCCCTGGTATAGTCCCCGTAATCCGCCTATAGGGGCGCCACCAAGAAGCTTGTAGCGGTTGTTTCAAAAAGTGCACCCATGAGCTGCTACTCATGTGTAGCTGCTATTTTTTCTATATTTACTTGATAGGCAGAGAGATTCATTCTAGGGGGTGGAGCATGCAGGTCTCCTACGTATACCTGCTCTTTTTCGACTTATTTTGCATGACCGCGAATAAATACTGTTTTTTGACGGTAATTTGCATTTCGCAAACTTTTGTTCATTGCTGTAAAGTCGTAAAAGAAATAACGCAAAAGCGAACACTTCCTCTTCATTAAATTATTTGCGTCATAAAGCACAAGTGGCCAAAACTATTTGTTGAAACTATACATTTAACAAGTCGATTACATGGCGTTAAATGCATGTTGCATGCTCTCGGTGCACCGTGTTCATTGACTGAGACTTCAGCCTCATGGCCATCCGCCCATATTTACTTCGCGCTCAAGACCTATGAAAGTGCGGAAAAATTACGACACCCCAAAACTTCCCATCACTGTAATATAAAAGCGAAGCGTTAACACCATTAAGCAGTAACTAGCTATTTCATTGCCTATGCCTAGACACGACTGGTAGCGAATGTCTAAAAATTCATCGCAATGCACCGATTGGTTCAAATACTTTCTTGTATAAACAAATGTGGCGGGACACTTAAGCTCCACCTTGAAGGGTATTATGCGACAACGGTAATGACTCCCGTCTGATGCTCTCCCTGCGGATCCTCGATCGCGTCCGTTCACTTTGCTACTCGCTTGGTCAATAACCTTTTAACCCGTCTCTTTATTAGCTCACTCGTACTCATTAGCATACAGTTGTAATATACGTCATGTTATATGAAATTCCACCCGACACAAATATAAATGCCCCTTCAACCAAGCCGTATACTAACGTGCCACGTGGCCTATAGGAACAACTTGTCGAACTTCGACCTCCGAGGGTATACCGGATGGCTGGAATCTGATCTCACCCTCCCATCTCAAGGCAAAGCCCGAATTGGCAGCGCCTGACAAGCTAACTGGATCATGTTACGTGGTCTAGTGACATCACGCAGTTGGAAGCGCCAGCCAAACCAACTGGACAATGTCAAATGGTCTCGTCGCGTCGCACACACCGACGACCGGTCAGCGTACGGCCATGTCAACTTCGAGAGCTGTGCAAGTGGTTTTTCGTTCACAATGCCGACGCAGTATGCACTGGAAAACTTGACCTTTAACGCTGTCGCATTAACGCAAGAGAAGAAAGAAGTTACTATATAGTTAACGTTAAGTGTGATCAAACAGGGCGCTTCCTGCCGTTTTGTTCGTCGAGCCAGGGACAAGTATAAATATTGTCTGCGGCGCGTTTTCTTGAGCACCGATGCCTCGATGTTTGTTTTATAGCTCGTACAAGCACTTCTTTTGTCATGATGCACCTCGCTTGGGGGGAGGCCGGCCTAAATTTGGGATTCACATTTCAGTTGGTTACACCCAAATTAGGTTTGACGGCAATTTTGGTCAAATTCGGGCGAAGTCAAATTTCGAGGGTCCAGGGTGGCCAAATTTTGGGGATGGGCCATGTTAGTTCGTAGGTCACCATTGAATTAGCATTACTCGATGACCAGATGAATACAAGTCTAGTTGTCGAAACGTTGGCGGCTCGGCTTGCAAACTGAGGATCCCCCTCTATCCTTGTTCAGTGCTCTTTCATACTGTGCAGCCACCTGGTTTCTCTTGTTCTACCATCGATCGAAATTGGTTAAACGTAAATTTTATTCGAATTTTGACGAAATCGAACTTTAGGTACCCCTAGGGCCAAATATCCACCCCATCCAGATTTGTAGGTCACCATCGAGTTAACCATACTGAATTAGATTAGATACCGAATTTGGTGAAAATATCTTGTTTGTCTGGAGGACACACTCGGATAACAATTCCTAGAGGTACGCTTTGTCCACAGCTTAATTCGTTCAGTTTATTGACCACTTATTTAAACGTTTGACTGACTTAATTATATCTACTATTAACATGTCATTAATCAACTGTTATATTTATTATCCATGGAATTGATGATCGACATTACGTGCTGACAGGCTCTGTCCCCGCGCTCCGATGACAAGGCGCTGTCCGCGCCATTAAAGACGCAAGCAATGTTTTCACATTCATACTTTTATCTACATCTGAAGTCGACATTTATACTCTGTGTCAGGTGCATTTTGCCATCTTATCAGTGTATAGCTCCCCCCAGAATTGCTTATAAATAACGATACATGTAGGAATCATGTATTCGAAGCCTAGAGAATAAGAACCCTGAAGCTCTATGAAATTAGGACGAAGAATCAGAAGCCTGTTCTTTTTTTTTTTTTTAGCAACTGTGCTATTATGTCTTGCTGGATAAGAGAGATGGGGGTATGCATGCTTAAGTTATAAAAAGAAATGTAGTCGACTTTCATGAAGCGATTATTGTTCTCTGTACTGTTCGCTAATTTATGGCAATATATAAAGGGCAATGTGAAAACAATTCCCTTATGCGTTTCTATTTCATACTGTAGAAATCATATTTAATTATTATGCTTTGTAAAATAGCGTTTGTTATAATTGCCGGTATTTATAACAGATATCGTGAACCCCTGCAAACTCTGCTCACATTTCTCTTTGTCTGCATACGGTGATCATTACTGCCGCCACCACCTAGCAGCAGCAATAGCAACAGGTCCACGACAAAATATCTCCTCTCCCATATCCTCGTAATTAACCTGGTCATGTGCCAGCTGCATCCACATAATCAAACTTCCGAAACTAACCCTGTCGGTTGACTTTGTGCTGCCCATGCCATGATTTCTTGCTCTGGAATTCGGCTATTTTCTATCCCAATACGTGCCCTGCCCATTCCCATTTCTTCTTGATTTCGGCTAGAATTTCATAACACGCGTTTGTTTCAGGTCCCACTTTAATTTCTTCCTGTATCTTAGCCTACGCTACGCCTCTATTACTTTCCTTCAGAATATATTTGCTTATAATCACGATGGTGTGCTAGCCAATGCTTGGTGTTTGTAGTTCGTGTGTTAGTGTTTCTGTTGCATCAGAGCTTTATATTTAAAGCGCTTTTTGGTATAAATAACGTAATAATAGACAAAAAACAGACTGTAGAGCAATAAGAACACTGAGGAAGAGCGACCAGTTAACGATAGTCTTGGCACACACCCATTAGCAATGACAGCTGTTCCGCTCTGTCCTGGCCGCGAACTGTAGGTATAGTCTTTCACTGAAGGCTCGTTTTTCTGGCTTCCTCGTTTTCTTGTTGAGACCTACCAAGTTTACTCCCAGTTTTCTAAACTTTAAGTATACCTGTGCGCGAAATGAGAAAAATAGCAGGGGAGACCATATAAGAGGCCAGGAACCGCGTTTTCGTACCCCTTGTTTTTCCCGCTTTTTTTTTCGCTACCTTTGGCTGCTACAACCTGTAAAGCAAGAACTGATATCATGCTATACATATTGCTGGCTATGGTGCGAAACGAGAGGCTGACAAATGAGGAGAGGTAGGCAATATATGATACCGCCAGTTCTGGTATAATGGTGGTGGTGGTGACCAGTTGCCGACAAGTAGAACGTCACGACCACCACTATCGTCATTATCATCATTGTGACGGCATGTGTAAACTATCATATGAAACGAGGTGCTGACCAATGGCTGCGCAATATAGGGCCCCCTGTGTTGATAGGGCGGTGCAGACACAACTGGGTAAAGTGAGAAAATTAGATTTCTAATATTCGTACGAAATCATTACCTGCTGCCTGGAGATGTCCACTGACGTTAGTAGCAGTTATGTGGTAGCATTATGTGGAAAATTGGAGTGAGAAACAGTTCTTAAGATGACATTATTTATGCAACCATGGTTTCCATACTTCAGCGAACTTTGCTTCACAGTTAAATCCAACCACCTGTGTATACGCTGCAGCAGCTGTTCATCATGGGCTTCCCCTGTGTGGTAAGGAAGAAGGAAAAAATAGAAGTAATCAAACTTGCAATAGGTGGTACTTATAAGGATGTCTCTGCCCTCATCAATAGGTAAGCACTACGCTGAGCGGTAACCTTCAAGTCGTATAATTCCTCACCACAGGTATTGGCGTACACAGGCGCGAAGAATTTTTTGTTCACTCTGAATCATTTATAAGAATTCCGCGTATCGAAATTTAGGACGCTACAAGGAAAAGTCAGTTATTTTCCACTCTTAGAGTAGGAAAGAAAGCGCGAGTGGAAATCGCGCTGTACTGAAGCGTTTACCGAAAATATCGACCTTGCTTAACCTTGCTGTGCATTAGTTTCTTTTGTAGTTTAGTTCTCGTTATTGCGATGCCGCTTGGTGGATATGATCTCTCAAGCTTCAAGCGCCTTGCGCAGCAGCCTGCCAGTCTTTCGCTGCACAGGATTAAAAAACAAGCGGGCACCTCGTTGGCTGGCTGCCAATCAGCGCGTAATGAGCTTTTCGTTTTTGGAGGCCACGTCGGTCGAAGGAAAATTAAGTTTGATACGCCTCGAGCGCGGCTCGTTTGCATTCAAAACTGGCGAAGCACTTCCTCATTCCAGACCCACCCACTGCCAGCTAGCGCCTGCTCAATATTCAGCCGCCTCCCTTCAGAGATTTGCTTAATGCCCATGCAGAGTCGAACCAAATCTTCCCGGGGATGTCCGATAGCACTGTCAAGCGGAGCATTTCGCAAAAAACCGCCAATGACAGAGGGCAAATTGCCTGATGCATGCACGGCGTGCCAATTTCCACGTCTCGTGACAGCGACTCTGATGTGCTGTGCGTGTTCTGGTGACGAGCATGCATATGCGCGCCAGTTAATCTGTCACCGCCCGATACGCACCGAGAAAGCCGAGGAAGGGGACAGATGCAAAGAGCTGGCGCATGCGTACTGACGATAGAAGAAATTGCGCAAGCAAATATATAATGCTGCCGTCAAGCAGCTCGCAGCGTGGGCCACAGACGTCTTTATCTTTTCTATGCAGCGGTTATAAGCTGTTTCTTCGTCCGTCGTCAAAATAACCTAGAATATGCTTGTTACGGCTTTATATCTATGGGTTTTCATATCTCGCTTTGAAATTTCTTCTTAATAGCACAATCATCAAATAAATAAAAATTCAAAAACACTTCGTTGCTTTTTTTTTTTTTTTTTTGCTAGCACGTTCATAATGCTGTCACTGTTTGCCCTTGCCCCGCACTTGTAGCATGCGCGCCATATGGTCCCGCGAGCAAACTGGCGAGACGCAAGGAGCTCTTTTTGTGAAGGCATATGCCGTACATTTGCGATATGGCTCTGTACGAGGCTTCTCAGGGCAAAGCCACTGCCCGAGAATGAATTAGCATCGCAAATTCTACTCCCAGCACGGAGCGCTAATTTTATAACCGATTTCTCTCCGCTTGAATTCTTCCAAAATGTTCTCCCTCGTCCACGGTTCCAGTTTCCTCGCCACACCGTGGAATGATCCATTGTTTTCTTTTCCTGGCGTACGATAGTAATGAAATCAGGCAGCAAGGAATGAAGATGTTATTGCACGTTTATCGCCTCCTTCATACATCGCTCTGGCGTTTAACTCGGGTGACTAAAACAATATAAATAAGGTAAAAAGCATAAAAGAACGGGTGGAGGCGTCAGTGCACGGCTCGTCCAGGTTTACGCCTGCTCTCATTATTGTGCCACAACAGGCGCCGTTTACTAATTGTGTCTCAAATCAATTGAAATACGGAAAGGCGTAAACAAGCTACGGTAATGGTTGTTTCGCCAGCCAAGTAATGCGTCCTTGATCTGACGAGACTCTTTCCTTTTTTATTTTACGCCACTCGGCGTCGGCTAAGCGACGCGTGTTGTGGGCTCTGCGGGAAGCCGCTTCGCACGGTGGCGGCTGGCGGTGCTGAATGCCGATCGTCAGAAGCGGCGAGGCGTGCCCGTTCAAGGTTGCCTAGCCCCTCATTTTTTGGAGCGTGGAGAGATATTTCCTCTTTGCATCTCCGCATGCGAGTACGCGTTAGCGATCTCCCGCGAATAAGAGGGTCGAAATTCGCCCTGCGATGCAACCGCCGCTGCTGGCTGGCGCCGAGTGCATGCGTTGCGCCTGGCCTAGAATTCCGCGCGAAATTTGCATTCGCGTTCGTGCGCGCAGACGAAAAGTGCGCTTTTTGCGAGCCGTTGTGCAGCATGTCACGGTATAGAGGTCTTGAGTCGAGGGAAGCAAGAGCTATCAGCCCTGAAATATGCCTCAGGAGCCGTAAAACACCTGATCAAAGCGATAACTTAAGGGTTACTCGTACGCGTTATGCATGCCACGCAACAAGTAAACAACTGACATAGGCGTGCCTCTGGAATGCTCCGTTCATGAGTTTTCCTGCTTCGGATTCTGAAAGATTTCGCAATCTTGCTCCCAATTGTGTACGTTGAACGAGATTTCGCTTTTCAAGCTGAACCGAAAAACATGGAATGTACTCTGAATGGTTATCTAGCTGCTACATCAAAAATTTCGAAATCAAGCCAGGCTCCTCTGTAGCTAAAAGGCACTCTGCAGCTTCAAGAAATTCAAACCAAGTTACCTAAGCCACAGGCGCGACCGCGTAGTCAGTGGCAAAATGTTTCATTCGCAGCTCCAACCGGGCAGTTTAAGCGGCACGCAGAGATGCATTGCCACTTACCCCTTCCTGGCGAAGGTAGTCCATATTTGAATCAGCTTTGAGCTGAACTCCAGTTCTTCGACGGTGGACATATGCATGTCCCTGAACAGAGTCCCGAAGACGAAGAAGAACTCGTCAAAATGCGCCACCCCAAGCCAGTCTTCCCACCAGCTGAACGAAGGCCGGTGGTCGAAATAGTACATGTACACTGTGCTGTTCCTGGCTGCCAAGCTCTCGGCAAAGTAATTCACAGGACACTGGAACAGGAAGTCTCCGATGGCGTCTCCCGCGGCTGCCAATGCTCCGCGGCCGTCTTCGGGTCTCACATCGCGCAGGTAGTGCGAAGTCACCTCTCGCGGACTTTCGCCCAACACGTGGTGAAAGAGCAGAATGAGATAGAAGCCGACTTCATCCCGAGTGAGCAGTCGCGGATCCTCTTGCCGCAGCACCTGGGGTCGAAAAAGAAAGTGTGTTAAGTTTACAGGCCAGTGGTATCGAACAGGCTGCGGAAGCAGAGGCAAAAGACTGCGTCGGAAAGGAGCTAGCAAATCATTCATGAGACCAATTTAAAAAAAAAAGCGAATTAAAGTTTGCGGGCAGCTCTCAATTTGCAAGCCTTCTGTTATGATGTATGAAGCGTACGACTGGTAACGTGCAGCACTAACGTGCAAGAAGTATTAAGAACAGTGTCTTTGCTTTGCTGACACCAGCTCTTGCATCCACTCTGCTTCATGCTCTCCGTAATATGAAGACAGCTTTACTAGGTTCCAAAACGCTTAATTCATACGTCATAGCATAACCTTTGAAATCCTAAACGATAACCGAAAGTAAATATAGCCTTTTCAAAAAAGTACAGACCACATGGTTTGCACCTGGGCTTAGAAGTATGCTCGTTTTCATCGATACTCGGATCTCTCGCCATCAATTCCAGGGATTCTGAGAGCACTTCTGCATGACCACAAATTAAACTCAGTGGCCGAGCCCAGCGATTGTTGATGAAGGGGTATTCACCAAGAAGGCTATATTAATTAAGCTGCACTACACACGCATGTGGTCACACATAGATAATCTTACTCCGTTGAATTTGTCCCTTACATTCTGAGGAAGTGAATTCTGCGGTATACTCTTAACTCCTGCCAGGCAGCACCAACAAAAACTTGTATCGCTACCTTTATGCCATAAGCCACCTTTTCTTCCACGCCAACTCGGAACACTGCCTCGCCTCTTGTCGAGCTATGTCGCACCTCTCACCGCTATTCAAACATTTATCTTACCTGAGACATATGGTGTTGGTGGCCCAAAACGAAAGCTTACAGCGATTCGCGGTCTGGCTGTGTATCATCTTGGGCGTCTAAATTAGGGCTGCCAATAAAAATATTTTTCTCCTTTTTTGATTTGCAAAATCTTAGAAAGGTTGCACGTTACGCAGTCACCAAATCAGGTTTCGTCGCTCTATAATGGTGCATCGTAAATTAAGAACATAACGCACATACGAAGAGCCTGCCAAAAGCTTTCTAATGTGATCATTTTTGAACAATTAGGCATGCTAGCTAGCGATATTATTTCATTTATCTCTAGGTGACGTAGTGAGCAAAACTGTTCACATTTTCAAACTCCATGCCGCAGTGGCACAAGCAGCCATTGAATATGTGATCTGAGGGAGCTTCGTCATTACAAGGATAGCACGGTCAGACTCCACACAAGGCACTAATAACTGCGGTTTACTATATTAGAGCAATAGAAAGAGATCCTTCACTGACCTTGACCATGAAGTAGTTGACGAAAGGGCTTCCTTCATTGGTATTGGTTCCAATGAGAACCTCCACGTCTGCAACCTGGCCGCGCTCGACCAGGACGCGAGGATCGTCGGGTAGAAACTCATCTCCATATGAAGGGAAGTAGCTGGCCGGATTAAGTATGTTAAGCTCTCTATTAGCTGCCATCAGAGCCGAGGCGTTCGCCCAACGCAAACAGTCTAGGACGTGGTGTCTGTGGCTCGACAGGGTTATGTTCTCGTTGCCGCATCCTACAGCGTCAGCGAGCTGCTGGACGCGCTCCGCTCCTGCTTTGAGGCTCGCCGGCTGGAGGAGATACGGGCTTCCGCTCTGGAGGATGGCTCGCTTGAACAGACCGCGGCTGAGTGGGGAAAGCATGTGGAACCCCACGGACATGGCTCCGGCACTCTGGCCCATAATGGTCACCGAGTCGGGGCGGCCACCGAAGTGGGCGATGTTGTCTCGGACCCACCTCAACGCGGCCAGCTGGTCTAGAAGACCCATGTTTCCAGGCGCATCTGGGTGACCCGCACTCAGAAAGCCGAATACACCTAGCCGATAGTTTGGCACCACGACCACGACATCTCCGAGCGCAGCCAGCTGAGTACCATCATAGAAGAAGTAGCTGTTTCCTCCAGTGTCAAAACCTCCACCGTGAAAGAACACCATTACGCTCTTTGGTCCGCAGCGCTCGATGGAATTGCAGTGCAAAGCAGGTGTCCACACGTTTAGGTACAGGCAGTCTTCGGTGCTGTTAGAGGCATCTATTGTGATGTTCTTGGTGACGAACGTGTCGTACTGCAGACAGGGGAAGGGCATCTGGACGGCGTTGTAGATGCCCTCCCAAGGCTTCGTGGGCATTGGTTTTCGGAAGCGAAGATCTCGGAGGGGAGGCTCGGCAAACGGAATTCCCAGGAACGTGTCAATGGGTTTGTTGAAGAACACGTTTGTGCGGCCCATGACGTAGCCCGACCTGGTGGACACTACCGGCTCGTCCTTGGGACGAATGCTTTCCGCGCGCTGGACTCGCAACGAGGCGAGCGTCGCCCAAAGCAGAACCGCAGGGATCGCATTCCTCTGTAGCGGAAGGTAGAAAATAGGAGAAATAAAAGAAGAACGTGTTTAATAGCGGGAAGTGCTATGCACGACGCGCGCACTCCGCAGGCGGAAGAATGCAATAAAAATAGTCTCTAGAGTGGAGAACAGACGAGCCGCGCACGTTTACGCCTGCTTTTACTACGAAGCTTGAGGAAGTGATGAGCGCACGAGACAGCGGCCTAACGTCCTTGTGCGCTTTCGCCGCGTTACAACGCCCGCCGTGTCTTCGCGTGTGGCAGGTGAAGAGAGGGCTTTCAGCGATATGTTACTGCAGTGGGCCCAGCAAAGCCTGTCATCTTTGAGGGCTCAACTAAGCGAGGCTCTGATACAGTTCTTGCTGGCCTTAACCTACTTATGTCTCGTCTGGTATGTTGCCCTTGTAGTTGTCTCGTATTTATAGTGTTGTTGCTCTCACGACTACATTCTAAGTTTATAGCTGCCCTTAAGGTGCTGAACAGTAGAGATAAAGAAACTGAAGGCAGTAAAGTTGTAGCTTGTTAGAGAGACAACGGTATTGAGAAATCAGTCATCGCAGTTTTTTTCGGCCAACTACGCAATTAAACATATTTATACTGAAAGCCTTCATCAATTTTACCCCCGAAGTGCGCGCTTATAAGACCAAAGCGAGTCCTCCCCATTTTTTTTTTTTTTTACTTCTCAGGTAGCCTGGTAAAAGAAATTGATTGCCTAAAGAACGCCTGAGAATACACCTTCTTACTTGGCGACAAAGTAAAAGGTTCAGAAATATGCACAGCATTCTTATATGAGCACTTCCGACAGAAAAGTGGCGTAACAAGCGTCATGTTCAAATAGTACAAAAAATGCAACACTGCATTATTCTTCCAATTTTGAGATATTCGCTGGACGTAGCGCTGCAGGTTTTCTGCTCTGCACATGGCTTTAGCAGCACACCTCTACCGTATACAGAGGATGCCAACGGTGTGCAGACAGACAGCAGTAGGGTGGGTAAGATTTTGTCAGTTTGTGCTGAATATAGGTTCCTTCCACGCTGGATGACGACTACGATAATTCCTTTAACGCTAGATGGTGTAAGAAAAAAGTGCAAATGAGAAATTCATTAGCTTGCATGTCACGTCGAAGGTGGCACATGAGTAGGAGGAACAAGCAGGCTCCGGCCCACAAAGCAAAAGCTTCAGGGGTCTTTCATGCCACTCAAGTTTTTCACATTGTGGACCGACCTTGTGCCTGAGTGGGGCTTGCCTGGAAATTAACCATGCGTGTATGAAGTTGTCTGCGTGGAATGACGTTTTACTATTAGCTTCGGCACACTTCAATGCGAACAACAGCGCTGCGCTACATATTAAGCATGAAATAACTAACGCGCTCGTAAAGAAAACTCTGAAACCGGATGGTGCATTTACTGTGAAATAGCCTTACCGCAACAGAGGAGACAATCACTGCAGGCAGCTTAGATACAGTGCCTCTGCGTGAATCAGCGAGCCTGTGCCTCTAGAACAGTTAGCGTTGGTCCTGTATTTGGAAAAATGAAGCTGGTATTAAGAAAGAGGTCTTCAATTCGATACTTTCAATCGCTTATTAGGAATCGGCTTAGCGCTTGCCAGGAAGGCCCTGTGTATATCCCATTACAGCACGAAGCCGCGTCTTCATAGCCCGTTTAGCCAACATCCCTCCATTGCAGCTTTCCCAGTCCTTTTCGTAACCCTAAGCTCGATTTAGGAAATATCTTTCATTTTTCTTGTTGCGAGTGAGCTTGCAGTTACCTTTATCCAAACAGATGCCCTTTTAACAAAGTAGTAGTAGTGCGGTGTGGTATACAGAGCTTACATCCCAAAGTGACGTCGGCTGTCAGAGACGCCGTAGTAACAGCCTTCGATAAGTTTGAGTACAGCGTTCTTTAATCATCAAGGAAGCCCTTTGGTTGGTTTCCACCAAAATGCTACCGCCACGGCCTGGATCAAACCCGCGTCCTCCTGTTCAGATGTCGAGCGGTCTGACCACTCAGGTTTCGCGTCAAGGAAATGGTAGTGTGAAAGCATTGTTTTACTGTCAGCAGTAAACGGAGCTAATAAAACCCTCTACGCCATCCATTCTTTAGCTGCCTTCACCGGAACTTGAAAGACATAGCTAGATCGAGCACTATTCTGCAATCCTAGTAATATCGTATAATTGAAGGGTGCACCTTGCATAGATATGCAAACCCAAGCGAGCATATTGCTGCTTGGTGTCAACTGTGCTACTTGCTATTGGCCTCTATTAAGACACGCTAAAAGGATAATATCCCAATAATTTCAACTGCAGCCTCGCTTTTTGTGAAGTATAAATTTTCTGACCGGACTTACCTCCTTTCGGCGAGGACCATCTAAGCGCATATAAACACCAAATGTGCGGGGAAGGCGAAGAGCGATTAACTCAGCGCGATAACCGCGGTCTTCTGCGTCCTCTGTTCTTCGTCAGCGCTCGTCTCCCTATAGCCTGCGTAGTCTTTTCTTCCAGCGCCACGTCCACACTTTCAATGTTCTGAACAAATTCGACAAGTAAACACAATGCAAGAGTATCAAGATAAAATGAATAAATTTCAGCAAAGCAGGCGGACTCCTTTCGAGTTCGAATTGAAATACTAAAGATCAGTCTAGAGTAGGTGAATAATGATGACAAATAGTGCTGCCGCAAAAAGACTTACCACAAAGAGCCCCATTACTATCCTCTCTTACGGCACCAGCATCCAATGAACAGCCTCTTCTTTCACTGCCACACAGGGGCACACAGGAACATCAATCTCTGCCCATTCTTGGCTCTTCTCCTGAATTCTCTTCGCGCGGAAAATTCACTCAACCTGAGGATAACACACTCGTGCAGAGGTGAAGACGCGTGGAGTGAAGGCACTCCGACAGTCGGTCGCTCGAGGGCGTCACAGCGGAGGACGTTCCGTGTGCCCGCTTGACGACGATGCCACCGATGAAGCCGTCGTCGCTCTAAAGGTCCTCAAGATTGTTGTGGACGTCAGCGGCGATAATGCCACAGCGCAAGAAGGCGAAGCAGAGGGCGTCGTATTGCACATAAACACTCTGACACGCGTTGGCGAGCTTGGCAGAGCAGCAGATCGGTGGTGATGCGGACGGAAGAGTTCGTACGAGAGAGTCGAGGATATTATTTGGGCAGCGTCTCCGGAGGAAGCTCAGGAAGCACGCGTGCGGTTCGGCCGGCGCGGCCAGGGAGAGTGAAAGGCTCACGCTGCCGTTGCGGGCATCCGCGGGCGACCCACCGGCAGCCCTTCCCTTCCCACTCCTACTACACGCACACCCCTCGCGACGGCGGCAAGACACGCGGTGGTCGCCGCCAGAGACGGCGAGGGTGGACCACGCGCCTTCGTTCCGTATCGTGCCGCGAAAGCGAACAAGCCAGGAAGGAACTTGCGCCCGTTTTGCACCCCCTGCCGCCGGCGCTCGGAGCATCCGCAGCATGCAATCACGGTTAGCAGGTCACTGTTGCTGCCTCCCCCTCCTTCTCCAGGAGCACCGTCGGCGTGATGATGGCACGGGACGCGTGTCGCGTTTGCCGGCTAGACAGCTCCTGGCGTTACGGGCCCATGACGATTCGTTTCGCCTGACGTCACTCCGCCGCCGACCGCGAATGCGTGCGCCCGACTGCGCCGGATTATACTGTAACTCGCCCATAGAAAGCGCCGGTGAAGGCTGCTCTACCATGCTTGTTGATGAGCCCCATGTGCCTTGCTGCTTTGTTTATTTTGGTGGCGGACAGACTGCCCCGCTTGCTGGCTTCGGGGTGCGATGCGCGAAAGGATGTTCCCCAAAGATGCGCAAATCGAGGGAAGATGCGGAGGTGGCGCGATGCTTTCATATACCACTTCAGCGATGGAAATAACTGAAGCTTTTCGACGCTTCTAGTGGTCTGCGATGCGTCGCACGGATGTTTCTTTAGACCCGCAAGGAAGTGCCTAGTTTACAGGGACAATTTGAATGAATAAATGGGAAGCCTATTTTAGCCCATGGGTTCAGGGGCTTCTCCGAAAAGAAGTATATTTCAATTAAGGAAGTAATCAATCATTAGAATCTGCATGAGCGGATGGCTCTCGTGGATGGCTCGCACTGGATGGACAGCGGAGAGATAGGCGTTCTGTACGTGTTCACCTCCATCATTCTGGTATAATGAGCCTTGCAAAGCACACTTTCGACTGTAAAAGCGAAAAATGTCCATAGCGTCTTGTAAGCGTTTAAAGATTATGGTGTCGGTAAGAACCACATGACATTGCGGATTTTATGACGATAATCAAAAGATTGGATCTCGTCTAGTTTCCCACCAGAAAGAAAGAAGAAAACACGGAAAAGGCGAGCGTAAATGACTATAGCTATTCCGTGTAAGAACAGTGAAATGC
Organism: Amblyomma maculatum; assembly: GCF_055883805.1. Lineage (NCBI taxonomy): Eukaryota > Metazoa > Arthropoda > Arachnida > Ixodida > Ixodidae > Amblyomma > Amblyomma maculatum. The sequence continues at coordinate 30,621,014 of NC_139349.1, read as the reverse complement.
GCTGTTTCGCGGGGTCATTTTTAACACCTATAATGTCAGTAGAAGCAGACCAGAAGCGTTAACGTATGGCCTTTTTTGGAGTCTGAGGGCACTGCATGAGTTGCTCAAGGTGCCATTCGGCTGTGTAGAAACACGTTTGAGACATATTAAACCGAAGATATTTCTCAAAGTTGCATGTTAAACCTGCCTGGCACCAAGAACTAACGCAATGCATTGCTTGTTGCTCCTGCGGGAAACTTCTCAAATTGAACTCTATTGAACAGAAACTTTTTAAAGCCTCTTTTTCCTTTTTCAGCGTAGAATGGGCACTGCAGAAGATGTGATCACAAGAATAAGATAGCCAGTCATCCGAATCACTCAGCATTTCATTAGGGAATAGTTTCGTAATGAGAGCGGTAATAGAAGCTGTGCGCTACTTTTTCTTGAAGCACTAAAGGCCTCTAAAGTATATTGTTTGAAACATTTTCCCAGATGTCCCCACGCATATAAAATAGCAGCAGTTCACAAAAGGCCAGAGTAGCGCGGGATGACAAAAATGTTTAGATTCGAATGAGGTCCAAGCTGACATTGTCACATAAAGCCAGTCGTTCTAGAAATTACTCTATACAGTCTCAGATAACATAATAACAATTGTTCCGCAATGATCGCTCTAAACGTGCTTCACCCTTTATGTGTTTATGGCAGCATTATCTTTCGAGTCATAATAATATATATCATAAATTTGTTTTCTAGAGTGGATTGGGAGGGGGGATCTTGTCCTAGTCATCCCTTAACTCAACCATAACGACTGGAAATCCAATTGAGGGTGAACGGCAAAGCAGTGTTTCTATTTTGTGTTTTCGCTCGTAATAGAAATTACTTCGTCTTCACTTTTAAGACTTACTGTTCACTGTTGTATACAATTGTTTGCTTGGAATTAAAGGTGCTGTAGTAACAATAATAAGGGCATTAATAAACACAATTAGCCACAGAAATTTGGAATTGCGGTGAAAAGTCCGGCAGCGTCAGAAACTTGGAGGTAATTATCGTGTTATGTGTGGTATATATGCTGTTCAAATAAGAAATATGAACACTTGTTGCGAGCTTTGAATGTGAATAGTGGTGTGTGCAGTTTTACATCCGATGTCAGTGCACGTTAAACATCCCCAGGTGGTCGAAATTACTCCGGAGCCCTCCACTATGGCACCCCTTTCTCTCTTTACGCTTTTACTCACACCTTCCTCCCTACTTTTACGACTCAGTGCAGGTGTCCACAGAACGTGTGCGGCAGATACTGCGCCTTTCCTTTCCTGTGAACCAATTAAAAAAATATATTGAACAAAAGAAGGCACCATGTTTATTTTTACCATGCAAACAGAAACCTTTTGTTCTTGACCTCATATCATGCATGTCTATTAAACAATTAATGAGTGTAAACACGAGTTGATTGGCCAACTGTTATTAGGTTCCTGAACTGCAACCCTCTGCTGGCTACTCAGAGTTGGTTCACTCTCTAAACGTAATGGAATTAAAAGACGAAAGCTATATACCTAACTCATAGTACAGGTGATCTGATGACGCAGTGGAGGAGTTGCAGCAGTAATTGCTAGCATTTCATACACTTTGCTAGTGCATTCTTTCGAACGCTAAGGAAATAATCCGAATACAGCGATCTAGCATCTTGATGTCACGCAAGCAAGTGAATGAATTATTGCACCTTTATTAAGCAGCTTATTTTAAGGGCGTTTCGTTCGTAAGGGCTTGCTTGCTTTTTTTATTTTGCTTGTTTGATGTGCCACTTCTCTAGAACCGTGAGATCAACACATAAACATTTTCTTCTAGCAAAAGTAAACTGCTGTTTTGTAATAATAATAACAATAATTATTTCAATGCCGTCCAGGTGGACCTGGACAGCATTGAGCCGCAATGAGCCCGATTGCGGTGTAGGAGGCTGCCGTCGTCACTTCTTCAGCCCAGTGGTAAGGGAACAAAACTTGCATACATGTTTCTTTTTTTTTTATGTCGTGATAGATCCTAATGGCAGAATCCTTCGGGGTATCGACATTGCCATAAAACTTCCGCACAACGCATTAGGAGTCTTTTTTTTTTTTTTTTTTTCGCTGTTACGACAAAAGTAATATCCTGACCCTTGTCATCCGGAACCACCTCTCGTGGCTTCTACTTTTGGCAGTGCTTTCCAAACAGGGCTAAAGAAGCGAGTCAATGCTCTTCTTCAGTATCTCTAATTGCCAGGCTGATGCTGTGAGTTCTGACGCTCGTATGCAGCGCAGTGTTCTGACCGAATGCAGCTTCGTGCGGAACGGTGCCTGCAGAAAATCGACTCACAATGTCGACGTGCATTTGCCTTTATCAATGCCCGCGCGGTTGCTATTGACTGCGCCACATTCACCGTCGCAGCTGCCTCTAAAGGGCCAACCGTCTTTTTGTCTCTAGCGCGCCGCGGGCAACGCTTGTGACGCAAGAATCGGTGAAAAGGACGCCGCCATCCAGCCGCTGTCAATACCCCCTCCCCCTCCTTGCCCCCTCTGCTTTTTCCTAAGGCGTACGCCTAGCGGTTTGGCGACGAGGAGACAACGCCGCGGCACACACGCTGTGAAGCACGCGTGTGGCTGTGGACTCAATCACGCCCGCGATGACAACACCTGCGATTGCTCCATTGACTCTGGCCGGTCTCAAGCGCACCGCGTTAAAATAACAGAACACGCGTGCCACTAGCTCGCTGCCTCACGATCGCGGTGCGTACGATATACGCTCGAGTTGTGTGCAGTGAACTGAAGCCTGTCGCAGTGTCCTCATGGCCTGCTGCATATTCTAACCGAATGTCTTTCATATTAAAAACATTTAAATTGCGAATAATAAAACGGGAGCGTTTCATTTTAGTATAACGTGTTTTGAATTTAAGTGGAATAGGACAAATGTCGCTCCCTCTCCAAGTCGTTGGTCAATTCGGTCTCACACTCCCATACACTAGTCGGAATTATCAGCTGGTTTAGCGTCTGAAGAGATAGCTAGAGGCAGGTAAGAAAGATGCTATCTATATTATCGTGTTGTTCTGCGCAGTACCTCTGAATCAAGACGTTATTTTTTAGCTGCGATGATTTGAGAAATGTATACTTTGGAAGCAATAGAGTTTCAACGTAGGATCAAAAGGGCATACGTATTCACAAGTAACACAGTCACGATCAGGATGACAAAAGAAACGTCGGTGAACTAATTAATATTTAAATATGCAATAGTCACTGACGGAGTTTTATAATGCGCGCATACACATACACATACACAAGGAAATTTCAGACAGCTAGCATTGCTGGCGTGTTAAAGAGAGCATTTGCGCAGTTCATTATAGGCCAGGGGGGTGTAAGACACAACCTTTTTAATGTTTTGTAGCAACGAAACGTTATTCGCGACGTCTAGTTAGGAGCAAAAGATGGTAACTGAAACTGGTGCTTTCTGCTTATTAAAAGTCTTATTATAAAAGGCGGCAGAGTATTCGTTTGGGTCCCCATCTGCTGCCGTAGACAAGGTATCAGCAATCTCGTTTCCAGCAATTTCGGCGTGATCAAGAATCTACCTTAGACAGAGTCGACAGCCTCGGGAAGATAGCTGGTCCAATCTAGCAGCGTGTTTACGGACGTAGGTAGGCGCAACCGCCGGTTCTAGAAGAGCTGGGGGGCGGGCTTGGAGTCCGTAAGAATGGCAGCAGCTCGTAGAGTAGCATTATTGTCGATGAGACCGGCCGCCAGGTGAACAATTGAACTGTGATAGAGTTGGCAGCGAAAGGAAGCTTGGCCTGCCCGCTGGTCGCAAGAGATGGAGCCAGAGAAGCTGCAGAGGTAGAAGGTCAGGGCCAGAGTAGAATTGTAGAGGCCAGTGTAGAGGTGGGGATATTCAGCCCGTTCCTCCTCCTCCAGGATGGTAGAGACGTCGCCCCAGAAGCTCTCTGGTGGGGTGTTGCGCTTGCTCCTGACCCCAAGGCGAGTTAGGGAGACGTGGAAGGGGTGCCCCAGGTATGGCAGTGGTGGTAGGGAAAGCTGTGTCGTCCTGTGTAGAAAATGTCAACGTCCATCCTATTTCGGCTATGGCGAACACGATAGCCCGTCCAGCCATGCAGCAGAACTTGGATTTCACCGATGCCGGCGTCAAGAAACACGGTAGACGTACGCGCTCTCCCTCTCTCCTTCTCTCTCTCTGATGCTTCATGTTTCGTGCCATAGTTGCCAGTAGAGCTGAAATGACGTCCCGTGAATAAGCTCTGTTAAACGCGGGCGCTGCTTAGTTAGCAGACACAACTATGAAGGGAGAGTCACGCGACGAACCGAGTACGTCTAATGCGCATGACGTCGTCGCGTCGCATCTGACGACAAGTATAGAAGACAATTTCACTGCGCTGAGTAGGCTAAGAAAAAGGCTAGAAAGCGGGCTCGAATTGCTACGGACATTGATGAAGAATGAGAATCTCGTCTGGAGAAACAATGTTTGCGACAACGCAAGCATTTGCAACGGAAAGAACAAAAAAAAAAAGGAAGCAGACACAGAGTGGAGCAGGTTGCTAGTCCTCAAGCCAGCTCACAGTATCGTGTGATGTGTCGCTGTTATCGTCAGGGATGTTTACGACCCTCCGAAGGATGGGCCATCTGTTGCCTACGAGACATAGCAGTGCCAGTATTTTTAGGCAGTAATTTCCCCACGCCGCTTAGACGCCAGGCATTCCACGACAATTTTCGCATTATCGAGTATTATAACCGCTGGACATTTTGTTTTTCTTTTTTCGCTGATGTCCACAAAAATGACTACCGCTTCTCCTCTAACCTAATCCCTCTAACCTAACCTCTCCCTCTTGAAATTCAGATAATCCCGCGATTTCCAATTCCTAGGGAAATTCCTGGTACTTGGAAAACCTATTGTATTGGATACACTTACAAGGGGCACTGGCGTGGGATCCATCGTCGGTTAAGCCGTAAGAAAGAAAGAGCGGGACGGATTTTTCTGCAATTGACGAGCCTGTGTCCAGCGTGGTCCAGACTTTCTACTACACAGAGTAGCATGTGATTGAATCCTCAACGCCGGCTAAATTATCTGCTTTTCATAAAAGAGTTCTCTTTCTCACGCCTGTCGACTCGACAAAAGCGTGACGTTTAGCCGCAACCCGTGCATGCTTCGGCTTCCGTGTGGCCGTCCGCAGTGTGCAGTAAATCGCATGTCGTGTGCGCGGGACAGCAAGTGAGTGGCACATTGTGGACAGAGTAGAAGAGCCGTCTTCGCGCACACTGTATCCTACATGGCTGCGGCGGCAGCGACGGCGACGTCGCTCTCCTGTCGCTGCTTCACTTACCGGTTTGACAGCGCGATCGTGCAGAGTTGTCCGCTTATGTCAGCATCACTGATCAACAGTAAGAGGCGATGACCTGGCCCACGGACGTTGATGATACGTGGTAGTTTGATGTCTATGGACCTGAAGCTCTGATAGAAAGGTTGCCACATCCTTTAGCGTCAACGGGCTGAGCTCCCAATGATTGAGAAGTTGTTCAAATACCTTTCTATGTCAAAAGTATACACGTTGCGTTTGCAAGTCTTTAGAATAATTTTCGAACCCGGAGCCCACGCTGCCTTACGTGCATCAAATTTTCAGCGCCAGAATGTTCCCGCATTTCGCCTGAGTAAAAACGCGCCGGGCGCAAATGGTAATCGAACTAGCTTTTTGCGCTGAGCATCCGAACTCGTTACTATACTCAGCGAGGTTAGAAATTTTGGGCTGGTAGGTGATTCGCGCATTGTTTCTGTTCAAGAATAGTTGACCCCGTCGTTTTGACTTGTAATTGAGAGGTGTCTTCCATTCCACAGATCACACGTCACTATTTCTGGCTGTGCTGTCACAAACGCAGTTGTGCAGATGTCGGCATGAAAAAAAAAAAAGAGTTAAAGTTAATTACACGGCTCTTCCTATGGCCACAGCACGGTGACGTGATCAGTAATTTGTGTTTCTTACAGCTAATCAGCAAAAAAAAAAAAAAAGGCACCATGAAGCAAAAATACATAAGAGCGAGTTTTACGTGCCTGCTTCTCTTATTCTTTCATCGTTCAACATCCCCCTCTCATTATGAAGATTGTGCCGAAACGATGAGAGTGCTGCTCGACTCCCTGTTGAGTACAAACTTTATTCAGCTGCTGGGCTCTTAAACTCCCGTAAAGAATGCGTTTTGTCACGAAAAAATTGGTTTTGTTGTGTAAAGGTTGATTGGCTATTTCGTCATGTATGCAGCTTTGGCGATCAGCCGCTCATCTGTTGGAAAGAACGAGGCCTCTTTCTTGTTGAAATTAATTTCAACAACTATCTTCAGACACACCGTTCTCTAACTCAAGCTACTTATCAAGCTTTATCACGTTCGTCACCCTTATCGTGACTTTGCAGGAGCGTGTACAGTTCAACATACGAGACAAACTTTCACTCCAGTATATTAAGGATGTTAGTCTCAAGGCCAGTTTTTAGCACTCAGGACTTGCGCTTCATCGCAACCCTCATTGCCACGGTAGGCATCCCTGCAATTTAAAACTACTATGCGGCAAAAAGCCAACCAATATTCGTCGCCCAGCGCCAAATCATTCCGCGGCGTCTCTACGTGACTGCACTTTAGAGCGAGATTCGCACCGTCCACCTTGCTCTGTGGTTGTCCATGTGGATGACAGCATTCAGAGCCCCCCAAAATAACAACATGAATCCCCTGCCATTGGAGGCCTGTCCTTATGCGGCGTCAAGGTCTCACTTGAGGAAACGCCTACCTTCTTTCGTGCAGAGCTGGTCCAGGAGGTGTTTTCGTCTGTAGCCGTCTTTTCCTTGCGTCCTACTACCATTATTGTCGCCTACCCCGATGCCATTCAGACATTATGAGTATTATGATGCCTCAGTCGCTGCTCAGTGATTTACCTAACAAAATATCAATCCTTTGGCAACTGTCATTTCTGAGGCAATGCGTATTGAATGCTTTCCACATGATCTTCCGGATTCACAGTCATGCCGATTCTGCGACTCACTTTCCTCCCCCGCCCCTCACCCCCTTCTCGAAACCGCCTCAAAGCCTCATTCTGGATGCCGCCATCCTATACTTTTGACGAGGAAGGACTACCTCCGGCGCCGCACCTGCACCCTCTCTCCCTGTGCGGTAGCCATTTACCGATATCTCACCCGCACCGAGGAGGACCCGATTCGGCGTATCCCTCATTCCGCCCCATTCCGCCGTCACTCAGAGCTAGTTCCACTTCGAGGGACTGCTTCCCACTCCACGGTTATTCGTTATATAGCAATCCCAGGAAGTGGGATCCTACTTTCATCATCTACTGTGAGTCTGTTTAATTTTAAAACCGACGAGCGTCCGACCTCTAGATACAAATGATCCTCCGCTGGACAATTTTGCATCCTGTGTATGATGCTTGGTAAAGAGCAGAGACATTAGTCTGCCAACCAAGATCCCTATAACTAGTGCTATGGTATTTCCAGTTGTGAAGTATGGATGTGAGAGTTGGACTGTGAAAAAGGCTGACCGCCGAAGAATTGACGCGTTTGAATTGTGGTGCTGGCGAAGACTCTTGAGAGTTCCTTGGACTGCCAGAAGATCAAATCAGTCGATATTGTCGACCATAAACCCTGACTGCTCATTGGAGGGTCAAATTCTAAAGTTAAAGCTCAGCTACTTTGGTCATCTGATGAGAAGAGAGGAGTCGCTGGAGAAAGATTTGATGTTGGGAAAGGTTGAGGGTCGCCGGGGAAGGGGTAGGCAGCGAACGCGATGGTTAGATGGCATCCTCGAGGCACTGCAGATGAAGTTATGTGATGTTAGGAAGATAGTGAGAGACCGGAAAGCGTGGCGTGACATGGTCCATAGGGTCACGAAGAGTCGGACACGACTGAGCGACTGAACTGAACTGATGATGCTTGGATGCAGAAACCGCACCGTCGGTCTACCCTAGACATCATCTGATTATCATCCTTTTTTATGTTATTAATCGCACCACCTGCATTGTTTCATTCGCATCACCGTTTCTTCTTTATATCCTTATGCAAAAACACCGCTAAAATTGGGCTAGAAAAAGGAAATCTTCTGTTTGCTGGTTATCGTGGACCGGTAAGAGGAGAATGAAGAAATGAAGGTAAAAAGAACCTTACAGAGATGACACTGAATGCAAAGATAATGAACATAGCATACAAGAAGGAGGCCCTTCTCAGAGTCACGAGTCCACAAGATCTTTGTATAGAAAGTCCTGAGCGGCCCTTACCGTTTCTCTATCATATTATGCCAGTCTAAAGGACCGGAAAACATTCGATTGTCCTATAGCATGCGAGAGCGGCCCGAAACAACCGGTGCTCTTACGCGTATGTCTGTGACACGCATGTTCAGAACACTGGCATAGGGTTCATAGCATGGAAATACGTGATGGCCTGAATTGTTTGCGTGATGTGCAGTCTTTGTGCAGACGGTGTAAAAAGGAAAAAAAAAAAATCGAATTTCGATGGGCACAGCTTCTTTTCTTTCTTCATTGAGTGTGGTTTTATATAAGAGGTAAGAGGGCCCTGTGTTGAGCGGAGAACGTATATAGTGTGTTTTTCAAATGCTATCAGAGCACTTGATGGGCGTCTTAATTTTCCTGCGGTTGTTCCCTAGAAAGGATAACCCATTTGTTGTATCGCTTCCTGCGCCATATGTAGCAGACAGGCCTCGTTGACACTTTATTGGGTAGGAAGCGGCTCTATAATCCAGCTTTTAAAGAAGAAGTCCCGGTATTTTGTGATCAGTTGTGTCTAAACCCGCCCAGAACCAGCTTTCATGCGAGTTCGTGTATCGTAGAAATCATTCACATAGCTCTGGCAATTAGTATATACGCAGTTGACAGCATCCCGGGCTACCTGTTGTAGTTTAATTCAGGCGTGATTTGGACGTTCCATGACTGTTGAAGAAAGCAATGCGTATGATACGCTTGTCTTCATTTAGGGAATGTTCCACTTGCGAGCTTAATCGCGTTTGCGTTTGCGGATGTTGTTTATGTTTTGACGAAGGTCGCGCTAAAGATGTCAGCTGTTCTGAATATAAAGACTATATCTTATTAGGCTTCTTTACAGCCAGGGCGACATGCTCTTCCATACTAACGAATCTATGACGTACGTGCACTGCATACGCGATTAGCATGGTGCGCACGCGTAGTAAGGGTGTTATTTTTTGTTCCAGTCGGAAAGTATGCTCCCTTCCTTCAATGATTAACTGACTCGGCTGAACCTCCTCAGTGAGCCCGGTTCTGAATAATTCGAAAGCCTCGTGTAAGATTACGGATTGCTTTTGGGTGCTGAGATAACCGAACTATCCGAGAGGTTCGGTAGTGGGTGCTCTATACGTCCAGTGAGTGTTCGGGAGTTGAGTGGAAACACTGTTTTGTTTTTCTTACCTATTACTGCCAAACCTAGTTGATAAAGTAGCAACCTTCCCTTAATAGATCACTTCGCTCCCACTAATGCGAGTCTGGCGCTGCATGCATTGAGGTCTTGCCTTGAATCTCTTCAGCTGGTTGGCTTAACTAGAGCCCTGCTAAGCCACTTGCTGCTTAGCATATAATGATATAGATATAAGGACGAAAAAAATCAATAAAAGCGTTTCGCAGTGCGAAAGCTTGTGCAGGAGCGAAATAGACGAGAAGGATTGGAAAGAGAAAGCAGTAACATTTATTCTTTATGCTTTGAATTGCTTTTTTTTTCTAAGTCTGCTGATACGGTTCGCAAAGCGCGCACAACAGTGTCACACACATACACACAGGCAAGACCACCTCGGTTCTCGAGAGAGGCAATAGAGTGCCACAGGTTGCCCCCGCCGTTTCTGTCGAATTTCTCTTATTGGGGTCAATGCCATCCGGCTGTAGCAAAGGTAGCAGAACGAAACAGCCCCCTCATCGCTCCACTGAGCGCCATCGACTACAGCAGTGAACATACACGGACACACAAAAAAGAACAGCAAAGTCAATAAGAGCGGCGAGCACAAGCGTATCGCCGGCAGCGATCGTGCCAAGGATTGCCCACTTTCTTCCGTTTGCGGCGGATGGCGAACGGCACGAAAGAAGTACGATAGTAATAAGGAGCGGGGAGGACAAAGGCCCTATAGCTCGCGTATGAACTGTTCGTCGAGGAACGCGTGGGCACGAGCGGGCTCGCATCTGTTCGGTCCTCGCCCCCACAGTCGCCGGGAGGCACGTCTCCGGCTGAAGACCTTCGAAGTGCGCAGATATGGGTGTGATGGGATCCCCCCTGCCTCGAGCGGCACACCGCCAGTGCTCTCGCGGCAAGGACGCGAAATCGGCTCGCTTTGTCCCCCCAACGAAGATTCGTCGGCGATTTCGAAGATTTAATGACTGCATGTGCATTCCGCCGTCTCACCTTGATTGTTAATTAAGCCCCACAGGGAAACAAAACGCTATAAACAGCCAAGAAGGACGTATAGCGAGGTGCTTGTCTGAAATCGGCTTTCGTTTACTCTCCAGTCTTAATGGAAATGCACGTTAAAGCAAGCACATTAGTGAAGTTTTGGTTGGATTAGGAACCACACAAGAGTTTGCTGCATTTTCAGGTCGCAATACTTCTTGCAATCACTTTTTGAGGGTGTAGGAAGTGTCACATTCAACGTCATGCACTAAAGTGCTGCACGTTTCGCAGATATATGCTACCGCAACAAAATTGCTGTGCCCAGTAACCCTTCAATTTACTTTACTGTTATGCTCTATACAGACCGCTTGCACCTCTGCGTTTGAATAGCTGGCTGATGTTGTGGGTCGAACTAGATGTAGACGATGGGTGCACAAAGTAAAAGGAAACCGAACAAGGGCTGAGGCGGAGCCTCACTCCGCTAGCCAAAGCTTCAGGAAGTGAAATTTTCGCGTCATTTCAGGGCGGCATAGTCTGTCGAGCTGCGTGTGCACCATCGAGGTGGTACGCATTTCATTTTGGTGAGTTAGCGTTGTCCTTTGCAAGGCAGTTTCTCTGATACTGCGTGACTTCAGTTATTCGCTTCCACAGGCCCTCACATTGCGCCTAGTACAGGCTTTCTTGCCGGTTAGCCGCCTAAAATGAAAATGGTTGATTGGTCACTTTATGCATGAGTACTAGTTAAACTTCGTAAATATTGACACTTCTGGCCTTCTGAATAAAATATACAGTGAAATAACAGTTCTTTGGTAAATCGCTGAGGAAAGCGAGAACTTAAGATAAGCACTTATTGTTTGCTTTTCTGCAACATGGATCGGTGGTCAGTAAATTTTAACGGTTTGACTCATGCCGCTCATTGACTTTTTAGCTAAGCCAGTGAGTTGTGCCATGAAGCCATGATTTTTCAGTCGTGCTTGATATCCGCTCTTCATTAGAGCAGGTATACTTCAAGAAGTGTTGTAGGATGCTGGCCTTTTGCACGACATATGGTGGACGCAAAATGTTCGAGTAACGCTTTAAAAAATAAATAGAGGAAGCACTTAGTTACAGTACGTGTAATTGAGAATGCAAAAGCATTAAAATGTGAATCAATCTCTACCTACTCCGCATAGGTAGAACCGTAGGCTGAGCTCTGTGCAGCGGCCTATACTCTATATTCTGTGACATCCTTCTTCAGTGGTGGCCCTATATAATTAGTAGGGATTTCACAATGATAGATACACACGGCGCTGATTTCGGCTCCGTTCGAACTGACTCGATAGACACATCGGTACACAACCACACGCAGCTGCCAACTGATGCCTAGCCTGCAACGCGTTCTACCTTATCGTGTGTTCTCTTTACACACATTCCGTCGACCACAGATCCTGAAATAATTTAATGGCAAAGGCAAAGAGAGCGTGGGATATCATCGTCTTCTTCAATTTTCGCCCCGCCACCGCGCTCGACCATGTTACAGGATCAATGCACCTGCCAACTGCCAGCTCGCTCATGTTACGTAGTCCTGTGATGTCACACACCTCACTGACGAATCAGTGCTGACCCATCTTACGCGATCTCATGATGTCACGCATTCCGTCGACCAATCAGCGACGTTTATAACATACAACGCCGGATACCGCTTGGTTTTTCTTCAATTAGAGTTTTATTACTACCGCATTAAAAGGTGCATGCATACATATGAGAAGATCGTGCCGCAGAGCGCTCAGAACTCGCAGTTAGGAAATATTGCGCTCATATGTTAATAGAAATCCTATTTTCATCTTAGCTAGCTAACTACCCGTACAATAGTCGGCTGTCTCAAATCCGTGACTCATGGAAGCTTCATTCTGTGTATGCTTCATGCATACTGTACCTATAGTGCTTCAGCTAAAACGGTTTCATACATTTCTGGAGATGGGGTTGAAAAAGAAAGCAACTCTTTAGGCAATAAATTGTTAAACATCAGTAATAAAAAAAAACATGCTAATTCCCTGCTACATAACTAAAGTTATGCCTTACGCGCTAGCTTTTTAACTAGCACATTGACTGATGGTGACATAGTTGACGAGGACTATCTTCTTCTTTTTTTTTTCTTGCAGCGCAAACGAAGAAACAAAAGAAAGTGCATTCCGCTGTAGAACAGCCTATATACTGTTTGAATGTGGCTCCAGCTCATCAACAAGGGATGTTGCATTTGCACTCAACTTACTGTTTATCCCGCGTATTTAGTTTCATTTTTTTTTTTTATAAAAACATTTTCTATTTTATCGTGAAGCAGCTCTTTCCAGATTGTTTTTGCGACGTTTACATATTTTTGTCTCTCGAAAAACGTGGTTCGACAAACTGTCTCCGTGAATACAGACAAGCCATAGTCATAATCATAATTAAGTTTTGTTTCAAAATTGCTGACGTCTGCCTTTGCTGACAGTTCGCTCCCGGACAGGTATATGCCTTCTTCTTGGACAACCCTATTTTTGAACAGATTTTTACGACTATAATCACGGAGACATCTGCTATAATATGTAAGAGATTTCAATTCCGTTGCTAACGGGATTAAAACGAAGTGACTGCTACCCACCCTATCTGAATTTACGCACTCGAATCGGTTATTATTATCGCACGGGAACGGCGGACGTTGCTTCTTCTAGCTATATATTTGACAACTCCGGCACCTAGGAGTAATTTCAATGCCAAGTCTTAGCTCCCGCTTCGTTCTTGTCCTTGTCATCTGACTGTTCTTGTTAAAACACTCGATTAATATTTATGAATGAGCTTGGTCAAAAGAAAGCTAAGTACGCACTCTATCTCGCCTTACTGTATACACAGTGACCGCCAATACATGCATCACGATTTAGGCGTCGCTTAACTCCTGCCTTTGCTTTTTTTCCGTAACTCAGTGTACCGACGCCCTTGGAAACGAAGCGGGCTACACTTGCGGGCGTGCCTGGGCACATTTCAAGAATGTAAATTCCCACCGCGAGTCCGAAATGCAGAGCTGCGCGTACGCCCGTATGTACTTAACACCGAGAGGCCGTTCTCCGCCACGGAGCCGGAAATTCATTTTCTCCGGACTGTTTTTCGAGCTCGGCTAGAGTCTGCATACGACGCGTTGTGCAAGTCCGACCTCGGCAACGTGAAGCCGCAAGTCACGTTTCGGCCAGCACAAAGGACACTCGTGCGGCCCGTTCATTACGCATGGAAGAGACCGCTGTGGTAAAAATGCGACTGCCCGATTTTCCGAGCGCGCACTTGACTGTTATCCTGCTGATCGGCAATTCTCATTTTCACCGCCCAAGATAAACCAGATTATTTAATGCGCGGTACACTATACTCTGCATCCAGCGATCTTTGTTACGTAGCTATCGTTCGTGTTTGCAAACTTCTTGAATTCTGTTGATGCTCGTCTCGCGACTTATTACTGCCACGTCAAGTTAGCGTTAGTGTTTCAAATATCAGTTATAGCTTCAGCTGTCTCAAGGGCTTTCCATTGCGTGGGTGGGTTAAACTACTTTTACCCTTTATTTCCACACGTTTTCACTTATGAAGGAGAATAGTTGAGACCAAATGACGCTTGCGTACTTGCTACAAAAAGAAAGTATCATTGTGAATGAAAGGAGGAGACAAAGAAAATCAAAATCATTATGCAGAATGATACTGATGAGCATGCAAGAGAGGGCTTCAAATGTCACTTCACTAAGGTTCAAGTTTGCGAACACCTATGCCACAACAGCGATAAAATCGCGTACCATCTAAGCCAGCCTTTTCTTTCAAGCAGCGATGAAACAGTAAGGAAGAGAGGCTATACACCATCACTATCTCGGCACTGTAGCACGTCTAAGATTCTTCTGACCTGGGAAACCAAAGAAGGGCGAGGAATACAGAGCGCGGCCCTGTTCTTGCAGTACAGATCCGATAATCGCGGCCTCGATGAGTGTGAAGCTAGAATAAATGAGAAAAGGAAACGAACCCTGGCAACTCAACCACTTTGCATGCTTACTTGTCACTTTCGTCGCTCACGCTAAACCTCCATGTGCTAATAACACCGCGTGAGCAGCTACAGCATGCACGAGATCTGCATGAGGCAAGATTAAAGCGAGTGCGGATAATGTCCCCATTCTGACGGCGCAGGGACAGCTCGGGGTCACCGGATGCCGCTACTGGCCTTTTTGTCAAATGCGAGAGAGAGACGGCGTAAAATTTCACTCCAGATTATCGGCTGTGGATCGCCGCTTCAGCGTAAAAAGGCTGAATTATTTAACGTCCTATTTAGCGCGCATTGGCGACTGCGAAGCTTCCGGTGGTTGCGAAAAAAAAGAAAACTGTCAGCGTGAAGACAGAGTTCGAGGCAGGCGAGTATGAATGAAGTGTAAGACCCACCATTCACCATTAAGCGAAGACATCGGAATACTTTGTGATTTAGAAGCATCCAGCCTCACAGTTATTAGCCTCGAAAGGGTTACCGTGGTAACCAACCGTGCCGCCGGCGTTGGTTAACTCACAACACACGCGGGCGTCGCGTGCAGTCTTCTGAACGCTCTTTCTCCTGCCCTCGAGGCTTTCGGTGCTACGCATTTACAGAGTCGTGCGTTAACTGGTAAAACTCCATTTTATGCGGTTCATACCTCTTGAAAATATTTCATAAAAATCGTGTTCAAACCGATTTCTGCTCGAAAGTGCATTTTCTAGAGAAAGCTTCTTTTCCCGCGTTGTAAGTTATCTCAAGCAATGTATTTTTTTAATGCTTATCGTCATTTTTTAGTCTAAATTGAGAATGAGCTGAAAAATTACTTTTCAGGAGTGAAAGAACGAAACACAGGTACCAGCCAAACATTTTAGTGTCCTATTAAACTCTACTCAGGCCATGAACAGTCTCCTCCAAGGCTTTTGTATGTTTCGAATGATCGCTGTGATGCTGGATGGGCGTTTTCGGAATGGACAAACTACAAACAAAGAGAGCAGGGAAGACTGGACAAAAAAAAAAAAATCCAAGGAGGTTTTGCAGAGAACATTAGCGTGGTAATGGATGGGGAGGAAAATGTCACAAAGAGATTATTTGTCTTTACAGTAACCTGCTCTACAAGTGAAAAATAGTGCTGCTCGAGGTTTCACCAACGCACAAAAGCACAATAAAATAATAAAATATTTTCCGCAGAAATGCAATGCAGTTGTCATGATATTGACGTGCAATCAGCCCGTCGAAGCTCACACAAAAAACAAAATGTCACTACAACGCTGTAATACTTTAAGGTGCGTTCCAGTTTCCACACGTGTTGCGGAGATTCTCTACGAACTTAGTCTACCTCGCCTCATTCTTGGCGTTCCTTGACTAACATAGTACAATGCTCCAGTTAAGAACAGGCTGTTGCACTCGTATTAAGGCACAATAATTAGCAAGGACAAATGCTCCGAGTTGAACTCTATACGACTGAAAACAAACTGGGAGGAAATCGTGACGTTACCAATATGAAGAGGTTCACTGACTTAAGCTGTAGAAAAGGCAAGGACGCGGTAAGTTATCAGCTTCAATTGACACCTGTACCTGTGGAAACAATACCGGTAGGGTGCGTATCACATATATGATATGGGACGTGCGTGGCTGCGCAACGTTATCTCAAATATTTAGCGTGCCTGTGTGGAAGGTGAAATTCAAAAGGCGCCCGTATGCCGCACGTTAGTCGAAATTATTCTGAGCGCGCTTTGCTAGAGCGCCTGTTTCCTATCCTTCTTTCACTCCCAGCATGGTTGAGGTGCCCACCGAGAAGTGCGACATTCACTGTGCCTGACATACACTGATTCAATACAGGCTATACGCGCTGTTCATACGGGTCGCATTTCTGAAGAACTGCGGGATAATCTGCACAGAGCTCTCACCAAACTACGTCCCAACACTGTGGAATCCCAGGCAATGAGGTAGTGCATCGCCTCGCCCGCGAATTTCAACACCGGGCGCCTGGGATTCCCAGGCCTTATTCATTCACGTGGGACACTACTCTTCACTACAAAATAAAATCAACATTCACTATGACAACATAGAGAAACTCTTCGTACTCTTCCTCTTCCTGATAAATCACTCACTACCACGCAAATACGCATTCTTGGACGCATACAACTAAATACAGTGATTATTCCTGCCAGATCGTTTCTATACCGATTCAGACATTATTCCGCATGTCCAAATTGTTCCGAACACTATGCAAACTTGGAACATTGCATGTTTTCATGCCCTGTCGCAATTCAATCACCCCACTTTACACACCCTCCTCCCCCAACGTGGCCGGCTTGGTTAGCATCTGACCAGCTCAGTGATCAGTTGGCCTTGGTGACCCTGGCCCAGGACATTCTTGACACTTAGTAATGCGTTGAATAAAGTTGTTTCCTCCCTCCTCTTTCACTGTGCCCTTTACTTCCTTCACCAACGTTCTAGAGTCAAATTTACAGATAGTGCCCCTGAATGCAAGAGTACGGAGAAAGCCCGGGGGATAGGGGGGGGGGGGGGGGGGGGGGGTCATATATACGCTTGTGTCGTCGAACTCAAGGCTTCTGGTGCTGCTGTAAAAGGAACACGGACTACAGAGAAGTTGCTCAGAATGTGCAATTGCGGGCACGCCGAAAAGTATTTGTTCCTTTTTCATCATTCTTAATGAGATCCTGAAATGTAAAACTCAGAGACGAGGCCAGTGGCAGCAGTGCAGTCACAGCGGAGCACAGGGCCACGTGGCTATGGGGCTTGCAGTACAGCGCGCGAAACTTTATCGTGACAACAGCGGCACACGTCCGATGACCTCGATGCGATCGCTTTCTTCATCTGGGCCTCTATCTTTCTCGCCGAATAAAAACAAAGAATTGCTCTGCTGCACAAATGCATATCTTATTGGCTTCATGAAAATCTCTACTGGTATCCCACACTTTGCACACGCCGTGACTGCGTAAATATCTTCGTCCACCCGCGGACGCCTCGCATCCATGGATGGTGTGTTTTCCCTGTGTCTGACAACTTCGGATTTAGCTGAATGCGAAAAAAATGCGAGACAAATGTGTTGTCTGAGAGACGTAAATATATGGCGACGCAAGTCCAATAGCAGTTGTGGCATTGAGTCCTGTGCATTCTAATTTTGTCTTCTCGGCAGTGGCAGTCGGCTCCAGTGGCGCCTTGGAAAACAAACCGCGTTTATGACTGCAGGAAGGAACTGCAGGATTGAACGTCTGTCCAAATCTACAGGCATGTGTTCTTCGCGGGCGAAAACAGTAAAATCACCTTTCGATTCAACGCAAGTCCGTAAGTGTATCAAAGGTGTCTGTCTACCACTTGTCTTTCTTTAGCTCCGCAGTCTCTTGCCAATACAACCCGGTCTCACCCAAACATTCCAACTGTGCTTGCCCACCAAGCCAAATATTAATGCGTGAACCTTCACTGCCTCATTGTTGTAAGCAGGAGCTGTCGGCAGAGGCTGTCCCACTTTCGAGGGAGATAGCTAAAATTAAACAAATAAACCTTGACTCCGCCGGAAATCGAACCTCCATTCCTTGGATCCCCAGCCGAGCGCTTTATCAACTGTGCCAAGCCCCTGATTGTGAAACGTTCATCGTAATTCCCTTTGTCTATCGTGAGGATAGAGGGATTCCGCGAGTGACAGATACTGCGCTTTTAATTTCCTGTAAACGAATTATAGAACGCCGGTGAACTTTGATGCATTAAATGGAATGCTGGTTGTGTTCGACAAGGGGTGCGCCATGTACCGTCACGACTGGTCATAACGTCACCAGGCGATTCATGCATAGACGAAGCTGACCCCGCCTTGTGTCCCATCCAGGCGTCCGTGCGGCGCCTTTCATATGCCGCTCTCTCGAACGCCGCACCACACAGAAGAGACCCAGATGTAGGCATCAGCGGCGGTTTGAAATTGATTTACAAGTCAGAAAAGCCGCAGTATATGTCCTAAATTCTCCGCGGACACATGTACCACGCCGTAAAGGAAGGGAGCAAGGTGTGAGTGAAAGAAGAGAGGGAAATAGAGGTGCCGTAGTGGAGGGCTGCGATCCACCGCTCTATAATGGCTTTCGCCTCATCGCATTTTCGTGGTCCAGAGGTGGTTGGTTGGTAACAATTTGATTGATAGTCCTGCAGAGCTTTCGCCAACGGGGTCTTAGGTCGCCCACGTGGGGACGTCGAGGTGTTGCCTGGTCGTCGCCTCACGGGCCTACTGGACGGCTCATAGTTAAGTGCCCTCTAGAAATTTTTTACCTCTCGTCATTACTCTGCCACTAGCATTTTATCAGGAGCATGGCGCGACAAAGTCGTTTCATCAGTCGCTTCTGGTCGCGACCAATGATGTCGCTGGTTCCTCATCTTACGACATAGCGTAAATGACCGATACTATGGTCGTATGTACTGTTGTATATATGCAGCGGTCAGGGCAGGATGTTTTTAATGCCAATTCTAGGCACGGACAGAGGGGAATAAATCTTCTTGAGAGCGATAAAAATATTAAAATACCGCGTTTTATTTTATTCCACAAAAGTAATTAGCAGCTTTAACACAGTGTATATTACACCATCGGTACCGCAAGCATACCGGTGACAGCATGCTTTTTGGAAAAGTTGATCAAAGACGAGTATTGCGGCAACTGCCTCAGTCAATCCAGAACACTATTGTACGATGATGGTTCGGCTATAACGACACTAAATTTGGCTGTACTAATTCATTTAAACGAATACCGATCACACAAAAAATGACTACACCACCATCGAAGATGCTGGCAGTTTCAGCGCTCGAGGCTCGCTTCGGTTCACTCGTATTGTAACAAAGTGCTACTCGGTTTTTTTTCGGCACGCTTACAGTACATCGCACGATCGATTTGTGAGCCGCTGCGGATTTACAGCATCGTTGCGGGTGCGGTCGTGGAGCTTGATTAGGGAGGCACGAGGTGAAATGGGGTAGAACTAAAACGTTAATTTGCCCCTGCTGCACAACTGTGCTTACTCTGTGCATTGGTGCACTCGTTTCACACCGAGTATAGTGAAACAGACCTCGGCGGCAGCTTTTCGATGGAGGCGAAAAGCAAGGAGCCCGTGTGCTGTGCAATGTCAGTGCACGTTAAAGAACCCCAGGTGGTCGAAATTTCCGGAGTCCTCCACTACGGCGTCTCTCATAGTCCGAGTCGCTTTGGGACGTTAAACCCTACAAACCAAACCAAACCGAAACAGAGGTCACGGAAAAGAATAATAATAATAATAAATAAATTGGTTCACAGGAAGGGAAAGGCGCGGTAACTGTCACACTTGCTCTGTGGACACTCGAACCGCGCCGTAAGGGAAGGGAGGAAGGTGGGAATGAAAGTGGAAAGAGAGAAAGAGGAGCCGTAGTGGAGGGCTACGGAGTAATTTCGACCACCTGGGGATCTTTAACGTGCGCTGACATCGCACAGCACACAGACGCCACTTCGTTTCGCCTCCATCGAAACGCAGCCGCCGCGGTCGGGTCACGGAAAAGAAAAGGTGCGGTTTCTGCAACACTTGCTGCGTGGACACCTGAACCGTGCCGTAAGGGAAGGGAGGAAAGCGGGAGTGAAGGTAGAAAGAGAGAAAGAGGAGGTGGTAGTGGAGGTCTACGGAGTAATTTTGACCACCTGGCGGTCTTTAACGTGAACTCACATCGCACAGCGAGGGGGTGGTGAAGGGTGGCTGATCCTGGCCCTGATGAGGCTGGGACAGGTAGGTCACCACCGCTTGCGGCGGGTGGCGCACCCGCCACTGCTTCGGTGGTGGACGACGGCTGTTGTGGCAGCGCGCGTCCTTCTCTCCCTCTTCTTTTTCTTCCGGCTTTTTTTTTCTCTCTTCTGTCCACACGAGGCAGCGGAGGTGGCTCAGCTACAGAGCCAGTAGCAGGCCCGTGCATTTTCTTTTCCTTCTTCCTAAAGCCACAGCAACAACAACACATCGCGCAGCACACGGACGTCTCTCCGTTTCGCCTCCACCTAAACGCAGCCGCCGGCGGTCGGGATCGAACCCGGATACTCCGGCACAGTAGTCGGTGCATCTTAACCACTGCACCACCGCTGCGGGGCCCGGAATAACATGCAATCAGGTATATGCCGTACATTTCTCATTTGCAGAGAGGTGTTCCTTTAGAGCTCATTTAAGAACACTTTTGCTCCGAAACGTGACTCAAGCTAATTATTTTGTACTGCGACTGAAAGTGCACAGGTTGAAGTCTTGTTTGTTTGCTGTTGTTTTTGCTGTCGTTGTTTTTTTTTTTTTTTTTTTGGGGGGGGGGGGGGGGAGGAGGGTGCTGGTCACGTTTCAATTTGCCTGCCTGCACGTGAAAGATACTGGCGCGGCAGTAATATTAAGGCGAATGCCTTCAATGGCTCATACTGTCGGTATCTGTCCGGTCACACTATGGCTGTCAATCAAATGACGTCATCATGACTTCATCCGAAAAAAGAGTTCAACGCTGCTGAACCAAATTTTGAGCGAAAGCCTGAGCTGGGGGTTACCGAGCGTTCTTCTCTTTTCCTTCTTCATCAGCCCACATATAAAGCCCCGATTTTACCAAGCCGTATGAACGTGCCTTAGTGGCCTATAGGGGTAACGTGAATGCCAGGGCCATAGCAGGCCGATTCTGACATAACCGTTCCATGTGAAACGAGAGAGCCAAGTTGGCAACTCCTGCAAACTGAGCCGCGGCTCCGACCGCGCCGCGCCGACCGCTTGAGTTGGGAGCCCATCTCTCGCTTTTGTGTCATGTGGGTAAGACGTGGCTACTACCGCGCTAAGCCTACCGCTTGAGTTGGTAGCCCAGCTCTCACCCTAGTGTCACATGGGATGTGACGTCGCAGCGTCACGTGGGTAAGACGTACGTGGCTACCGCCACGCTACGCTGAAGGCTCGAAAATAAAATGAAAATTCTGTCTCCACCGGGAATCGAACTTCCATCTTTCGGATCCCCAGCTAAGTGCTTTAACCGAAGCCTGGGATCGTGAAAAGCATACCATTGAAGGCTACCTGTATAAAAGAGCCATCTTTCATCTCGCCTCGCATCCACCACATTCAAAAAGTTGCTGTTCACCACTGTAGGACAATGACCTGCTTTAATTCCTTCCTAAAACATGCAATGGCTGAAACCATCTTCCACAGGAAGTTACTTGCATCAGCGACCCTGCGCGTTTCAGAGCCGCATTAATCGCACTGTTGGAATCTGATTAATCCCAAGTTGTTGCACGAATTTATTTTGGATGTTTTTGTTTCGTTGTTTTTCGTTGACCTATGTATACTATATTCCTTTTTGTTGAATTTCGTTTTGACCTCTTTTCAAAAGAATCGTTTTGTATCACGCTTCCTCTTGTTCTTGATTTTGTTTTGTTTTACTACTCCTACCCCCTTTGTAATGCGGAAGCCCTGAGGGTAGAATAAATGAAATGAAATACGTCTGCTCGTCTACCGTGAGGATGAAGTAGCTATGACAATGACGCTGCAATCAGTGACAATGACAACGATGACAGTAGCGATGATAATGATGGTGAATCTAGTTGATAATGATAATGTGAATAAATGTGATGCACTCTGTGTAGCAGCAATGCTCAGGCTTTTGCATTTCTGCAGTTTAGATTCAACAGCGCTCTCGGAATTTTCAGGTCGTGCGTACGAGAAATGAATAAAGAAATGGGTTACCATGGACAGAAAACTTTGGCTTTTTAAATGCACAGTCAGCTTTGTGTAACACAGCCGTTTGTAACGTAAATGTTATGTTTTGAACAGCACGTGTAATTCTATAAGAATTTACGTCTAGATTATGAAGCCTGTAAAAACACCTTGTTGCAGAGGAAGGTAGTTGAGCAGAGATGCTTTACACCACATGCGTAATCCATTCTAGGATAAACAAAAACAGCATTCGTTGATGTTGAGATTAGCCAGGTTTCTGCTGGGACTAACTAAAACCAGCACGAACCAGCTGATTTCCAACTGGAAATTTTCACCTTTGAGCGGTCACTTCTAAAAATGTAAATTTTAGTTACATCGTTTTTTTTTTTGTCACGCCAAGACATGATAGTAAATAATAAAATGTGAATGCGGTTGAGGAAAAAGTGTTTTGTGCTATATGCATAACGTTATAGCAACTTTTAAATATGAATATGACAGTAGCCTCGTGATATAAACCTGTTTATGATGGGATCGCTGTTAACGAAGCATAATCTATATTATCAATCCTCAAAGGGCTCACTTCTGGACATGAAAACGGCAGTTACTTCATATTTTACAGACATTTACATTCTGAATGCTGTCTAACAAAGATGTACAGCCTTGGTCAAAAGTCCTGGTTCCAAAAGGTTTTTGTCTTAGCCGCAAAATGTAGCCATCACGGCGCCATGAAAGACTAAGGGCCGCGAAATGATATAAGAAAGTTTCTTGCTGTGATAAGAAATCATTTCGTTGCATATGAAATGCCCTTTGACCTTTAGTGATGATGTGACGTGTGACGGCTACATTTTGCAGCTTATATAAAAATCCTCTGGCCTTTACCTTTAAGACTTTACCTCATGTATAATTCTCTGTAATGTCACTTCGAAATGTTTTGGTTGCAGATTACGTTTATATAATATTGATTCGCATAACTGATAACACACTCTCCTGGCGAGATATATGGAACTCCTTCTGTGCATTTAGGATTTAAATTTCTTCATTTCAGTCATCTCATTCAACAGCATAGACCCCTCTCCTAGTGCCTAGCAATGCAATATCATCGCAACTATCACTGCTACCAATCCCTGCCTATCTGTATTGAAACTCGCCTCCAATGCGCATTTAAAGCAGGGCACCTCACTGGGCGCGCAGCAGTCCCGCTGTGCGCGAATTACGCGTCCCCCCGGCCTTCCGACCCGGTCGCGAAGATGTCGATATCAAAGCGCACTGGAATGTCGGAGCGCCTGCGTAAAGCCGTGCTGGAGATCTCTCGTTCGTTCGACTTCGAAACCTCGACACGTTCCAGTTTCCGACGGGGAGTGCCTCCAGGGCTGCTCACCAGAAAGAACAAAGCAAGAACAACTCTCTTTTTCTTATCCAGAGCATTCTCGTATAATCTCGTGTTCGAATCTACAGAATACGAAAGGCAGCCCAGCTTCGTTGCCCAGCTTCGTGTTGCCACTTTGCCCGGCCTTCGCCATGTCCTCTTGGCGTATGTTTGCTGCATGGCCAGTGGTTTCTGTTCATGTGAACTCATGCTGGGAGAGGGGAAATAGGAAGAAAGCGAGTTTAAATTAACACTGTACTTTACGTTCAGCGAAGAAGGAGGAGTTATTTCGAAATTGCCGTACCGAGTCTCCGCATAGTCTTAAGCCGAAGCCTCATTCGAAGGCCACCTGAAAGAATCGGTGCCTAAAACATGTGCCTTGCGTAATATAGATTGTCGGTGATGAAACGTTGAATATGTTGTGGCGGCGACCATGGCTGCGGCTTTTCGACTTTGTGTTGCGTCGCCTTAAGGGCAAAATACTCGATGCAGTATCTCGCCAACGCAGAAAATCCGGGCAATGCGCTTTGCCGTGCATTGATTCGAGCTCGCATTATAGGCCACACCACAGAGCCGGATCGGCCTTTTGATTTTGATATGGTACAATTTCATGTGGTGCAATGGGATAACGTATTTTTTCCCTTAATGCATAACTGACAGCGCTTATTTCTTGACTACAAGCCATAGCTGGGAAAAGTAGTAACCCGCCGCAAGAAAGCAGAATGCAGTGTGAATGAGTCACAACGCTCGTACATATGTCGCAGAGTTTCGCAACAGTTTGAGTAAAATATCCGTATCACTTGTTATAAGCGTTATTCCTCTGCAATTGTTTCTGGACAGACGCTAACAAGGAATGCTACATCACATTGTGGTTCATGCTAGTGATTTTGTAGCGTACCGTCACTGCAAAGAGTTCTGCTGTTTTCCTTACCTCTTTTTTTTTTATCACGAAGGAAGGGGAGAGGGGCGTCGGTAGCATATATAGGTACTATAATGCAAACATATTTTCCGTCTCTTTATAAGCGACAGCTGTTGAGCGCCTGTTCTTGGATTTCACGTCGGTGTAGTGGTAATAACAGTAGTCTAAGTAACCAAAGTGTGGTTTCCGTAGATGCATTTGCAGGATGATTGTTGTGGAAGAAGGAGCGTATGACGAGAGTGTAGAAGAATGCGCAACCGATGAGTGGTTACCTCTCAAACAATCTTCTAGAGGCGTTTTACCGAAAAAGTAGAGTGGTTAGGCGAGAGCGTAAGAAGGCTTTATCTTCACAAGAACCATCCCGATAATGGCTTCCATGGATGCAGGAGGAAGAGTGTGGCGAGAGCGGAGGAGTGTAGCACGGCCTGACTGCGGCTGCTGCTGCAAAAATCGCCGGCTGAGCAGAGTGCGCCACGCATCAATATGTCGTGAAATATGCATCAGCATGTCGAAAACATTCTAGGGGGTACTTTTGACCACTAGAGTGTGATGGGGCGAAAACCTCTATCGCGCGGTGATCCGAAAGCATCCATTACGGCACCTCTTTTTCTGTTTTCACACAAACCTTCGTTATGAAGCGATAGCGTAAGCTACCAGCCAAAATATATAAGCCCCGCTTTAGCCGAGCCGTATGAACGTGCCTGCGTGGCCTAGGGATAGCATGAATGCAAGGGTCTTGGCAGGCTAATTGCGATATCATGCCTCCCATATGATAGGAGAGGCCCGAGTTGGCAGCGCCTGTCAAACGTAATGTCAGGAAGCCCTACGTCCAGTATAGGGTCGGTCATGTCAGTTGCCAACTACCGCCTCTCTAGTAACGAAAGCGTTACGGACGGACGGGCACCATCCGCGAGCATGAGCCATTAAAGGCTATCGCCTTTAATAACTGCTGTATTGTAGCAACGTCGTAAGAGTATATATAGTGTACACCTCTCTATTATACAGTTTATATAGTGCAAAAGCTGTATCTATACCTCGAGCGATACAGAGGTAATCTCCTGCGACATTTAACGCTTTTTAAAAGCATTCTTCTCCAGAAAATCCGGCACTCTCGTTGGCATTGACGTTGCGAACGAAATAAAATTACAATAGTTCAACGCTGCTGAACCAAATATTTAGCGAACTAATTAGCTGCGGGTGACCGAGCGTTCTTCTCCTTCTCTTTTTCTTCTTTCTCAGCCCACATATAAAGCCCCGATTTTACCAAGACGCGTATGAACGTGCCTTAGTGGCCTATAGAGGTAATGTGAATGCCAGGGTCCTAGCAGGCTGATTCTGACATAACCTGACATAACCATCCCATGCGAAACGAGAGACCCAAGTTGGCAGCTCCTGCCAACTGAGTCGCGGCTCTGACCGCGCCACGCCGACCGCTTGAGTTGGGAGCCCATCTCTCGCTTTTGTGTCACGTGGGGTGTGACGTCACAGCGTCACGTGGGTAAGACGTGGCTACCGCCGCGCTAGGCCAACCGGCCGCTTCAGTTGGTAGCCCAGCTCTTACCCTTGTGTCACGTGGGGTGCGACGTCACAGCGTCACGTGGGTATGACGTGACTACGCTGAAGGCTCGAAACCTAGAGTAGTATTGCTTTCGCAATAGAATCGCGAACATACCTTGGCAGATGTAAGTTGGCAGGTGACCTGTCCTGGTAGTGATTGTTCGGCGAGTTGAATGACGTCACGAGAGAACGTGAGATAGGCGAGTTGGCAGCTCCTGTTAACTAGGGCTTCTCCTTTGAGTCGGGAGGATGAGATAGGGATCGAATCCTCCGGGATCTTAGGATCCCTGGTCAGACACGCGACCCTTAGGCCTCGCAGCACGTTTGTACAGCTTCGTGAATGGTGGGAGCTTAACACACGTATCAGCTGGTCTTTCGCATTTGTGGTAGCTTATGACTGTATGCTAATGAATATGCGTAGGATAACAAAGGCACATTATAAAATATTATTGATTAAGTGAGTTGCAACAGGCACGTACAAGAACGAGGATCCGCAATGGAAGCCAATAGCGCTGTCGTGTCGTGCCCTTAAATTCGGATCTTAAGTATGCGCCCATTTTTCTTACTTCTTTGTTTTATCGGTCTCGTTGTGAGGCCATATAGTTTCCACGGAACGTGTGAATCCAACGTTACCAGCAGTAGCAGCCTTAAATTTGATGACGTTGTCATTCCTCTACCATCATTATGTAAGCATATACGCGTTCTCTACTCAGCAGAGGCTTTCTCCATTAATCCTTATTTAATCCTGTTCTGTGTCATATGGGTTCATCATATATCACCGCAAACGCCCTACAAGTCGCATCTTCCCGTCTTAATCGACCACCGCCGGCTTGTGTATTCATTTCCTCTTGGAATACAGTCCAATACCCTAAGGCACCATATCAATTACTCGTGTTCAGCATCACATGCCTTACCCAACTCTATATCTTTCAGGTAAGATATCATTGCCCCTGTCTGGTTTGCTAAGCTATTCTGCTCTCTTCCTGACTATTAACGTTAGCCGATTGACTTTTTTTGCACGGCTCGCTGCGAAGTCTTCAAAACATTTTCTGATCATTTCGTAAGATTCCACGTTTCTGCCCATAAGTGATAGCGGCAGTATACAAATGGTCATCCGTGACGCGAGAGCATGTCCGGATCTGCGCTGTCAACCTGCCTTAAATAGATGCAAACCGGTACCATTTCAACTCTTCGTTGGCTATTGTTATTGTAAAGTGGTGTTCCCTTCAGACCCTTGAACATCAGAAGCGCGAATTGACCATCTTGAACATTATCTCAAGTTTATTTATATTAATTTTACGACCTCCATTCTGATGTACAGGTATAGGTACTCGATAATAGATCCCCGTCTTTGCCAAAAGTACCTGCTGCGTAGTTTACTCTCGACCGTGCAGCGAAGGTCTTAATTAAGCTCTGAACCTTTGTAAGGTAACAAGAGCGCTTGTCTTCGCCCTCCGACACCTTTTTGACTTAAGAAATGGCTTCAGGGCTCGCCAGTACAGCTGAGCAGCAATCCGCTTTTGCTGGTTCCAGTTCGCGAGGGCAGTACATAATCAGTATTGTAAGATTCTTAAGGCACCTCTTTTTCTTTTTTCAATTTTTCCCCGGAAGTCATCCAAATCAAGCTTATTCTGAATATATCTTCTGAACAAGAGGCCAGTAGCGGAGAGATTATCTTTCCCTTCCTTACATCTTTCTTTATTGGGAATTTATCCTTTTCGCTGTGAGTTACAACAGTCGGTGTGAAGCCCATATCTATTTTTCCCAGCACCTTTGCATAGGCCTTTTTTTTCGCTGTCCCTTTGTGCATTCATCCTAAGTCATGTAAGGAAGTTCAACATCCATACTTGTAACGGCACATCTGGCCTTTATGCTGAGACCGTCATGTTCGCTACTCGTTTCGTTTTCTTTTTACGTAATAACAGAACACGTTAGGATCAGTGAATAGCGGCTAGATGCTCCTCATCGCGGACTATATTGAGCACACATGTTTGTTAGACTGGCGTAGTTTTGCGACAAATTATTCAAAGCAGCTGTATTGAGCACACGTGTTTGTTAGACTGGCGTAATTTTGCGACAAATTATTCAAAGCAGCTGTTTCAAAGAAAACAGTCTTGCTCCAGTAAGCGAGCTTGAATGATTCGCTCAGTCCTGGTTTTACACTTACACAATGCGCTTATGTATTAATGCTTTGTATAACTGATCACACTATGCGAGCGAGCCTGGTTGTGAATGCTTCGTGTTTTTTTCTTACTGAAATTCTGTCACGTATAGCTGTTGATAAAACCATTTTCAACTCTATACGTTTCTAGGTCAACTGCTGTGATGGGACTTGAAGCAGTTTGGAAAGAGTGCACCCATCTTGCGGTCAAGGAAGCAACGACAAAACGCCTTAATGAGTTGCACGCTGGTAGCACCACCAGAGGTTAGTGTGGCCGCGTTTAAACGTCAGTTCAATGCAGGCGACTACGTACATACGACAAGGAACACAGTGCGGCATCCTCGGAATCGATCGAACCGAGTGCCTTCACGGGTCGCCGCGCAGCCGGAAAGGAAACCAAGTTTGCAGCAGCAGCTGCAGCGACTATAGGTCGTGGTCACAAAATAGTACGCGGAAATGGCGCGTTCGTGCGTTGCATTTCTCCTCTGTTGAAAAAACAACAACCCTGAGAGCGAGAGGGGAGACAGCCAGCTGCTGCGTAAGGGGGTCGGAACGACGTAGTAGTAGTGGCATCGAGGTGCATTTTGTTTTGCGGCATTCAATTAGGTGCGGTCAGAGAATCCGTCAGCATCACGCACGCGCAGACCTCAGCATGCACGTCACATCATTTTTGTGGACGCCCTGGGGCCAGCCACGGGCGTTGGTGCGGCCTTTCCTTCCCAGCCGCGCCACCCTTCCCCGCTCACTTCCGCGGCACAGACTACCCCATGCTTTCAGAAAGGGGTCGCCGCACGTAACTCGGTCAAAGTCGGCCGTGCCCGCCCGGCGCGTCGGGTATTATTGACTGACACTTTCGCGTTTCGCATCCGAGCGCTCCCTTCTCCCCAGCGCGCCGGTTTCGGTGGTCGTCCCACTGCCCGTACGTTCGGTCGTCCCGATTTTCTATTTCAAGACGGCCTGCGGGCGCCGGAGGTCTTGATCAGACACAAACAGCGCCGCACTTTGTCTGTGCGTGCCCTGATGCGCGCGGCAAGCCGGCAGCGAGCGGCTATAAAAAGGAAGGTGGGACCACCTTTGGAACGCGCCCTCCTACTTCGCCGGCGCAGCGGCGACGACTCGGCCGAAGCTGAGTGACCCACGCAAAGTCGCCAGCAGCGTCGGCCAACGCTTCCGTACTCCAATGCCGAGTGATGTGCGCCCTGTACCCATACTGGCAGCCGCTGACCTGGTCACCCATTTCCTGCTGCTCCATCACTCGGACCTCCTTCACTCCGCCCTCGCTGTCAACCGCGGGAATCGAAAGTTCGCGCCATACTGACGAGCTTGATGTGGCAAACGTTGCGCTTGGCCGTCCCAAATTTTCTCTTCTCCCCAGATACCTTCTCCGCTCCTGTTTCTTCTCTCTTGCGAGCTTTTGCGAGTGTCTTCCCTTTGCCCCTTTCCAGCATTGCAGAGGAAACATTACTGACTAGACCGCCAGGTGGCGCTGTCAGTTGTTTCGGCTGACTAGCCGCGAACAGGTAGCGCCGCGTTGAGAACGCCGCAAAAAACCAGGGACGACCTCTCTCTCGCTGTAGTTCTCTGTCTCTCACTGGAGGCCACTGTCTGCGAGCGAAAATTCGCCCAAGCTCGTTAGAGTCAGCGCCACTATGTGGGCTGTGTATTGTATTTTGTCGACCGTGCTTTTCGATGTTTCGTACAGCTTTAAATATTTGAGGTTTCTTCAGATTTTCGGGTCTCTCAGACGCACTTTGCTCACCGAGCAGGCGGCACATTCGGTTCCAGCCCTAACGAGAATTCTGATTGTCATGGATGCTTCCTGGCAAAGGCCCGTTTTAGGGATATAAAATTGTCTTTGCGATATTCATTAAGGCTTGCAAAACATATTGTTGCTTAAAAAGCTACAGCATGAACTGAACGAGATGACTACAAGACGTTTTAAGATGTCTAAAAATTTCTTGCAAGCATTCTGCAATACGGCTTAAAATCCTTTTCAAGACGTCTTAAAAATATTCAGTAACGTGGTGCGAAACACTGAGTGCTGAGCACGTGAGAAACCGCTTACCCTACATGGAGCAGTGGTCTAACAGAGTGACCAACAGGGTGTAGCTGGGAAGGGGGGGGGAGGCTTATGAGGCTTCAGCCCCCCTCCTCCCCCCTCCGCCCCCCGAAATAGTTTTGTGCTATAATGTACCGCTGACCAAAACAACCACCGGCGCTGAAAAGCATTCTGGATTTTGTCTACATTATCTTTTTCCGGTTCGAAAAGACATTTCAACACAAACACTACAAACTTGGGCTACATTTTGTACCAACTCCCCGTACACTACGCTCTCTCCGTGGATGCGCTTTTTGTTTGTGGTTGTTATTTCGTTTTCGCGCTTGTTCCTACGTTCAGAAGAAAAGGCGCCGAACGCTGGCCCAGGGGCACTTTGGTTTTTTTATTGCACCTCATTTTTTTTCCTACGTCGCTGCGCTAGCAAGACGTGGTTCTCTACGCGCAGCTCCGTTTCTTGTTCATTTTGCGTACCATTAGCAATACCACCAATGCAAGGCGACCGACAGAAAGGAGCAGAGAATCTCCTAGCCGCTTTTGCGCAGGACGTGGATGCGAAGGCTGCTTTGGGAGAAGTGGACAAAGTTGGCGAATAAAACAGCAAGCCAGCGTCCCAGCACAGGAACAGATGCCCTCTCTCACTGCGACAACAGCTTTTACCCAAATGTGTACAAACTGCTGCAAATTCTAATCACCCTTCCAATGACCCCTGCCAGCGCAGAGAGAACATTTTCAAGCATGAGATTGCTAAGGAACTACTCGGGCTCAACAATGTCTGAGGAACGAACGATTGGGCTGGCGCTTCTATACGGGGCATTCACATGACGTCAAAGCTGACGCCATCTCTGAGCCCTGTTCTGACTAGTACGGTCGGTGGCTTAGCTGCTCGTGTTCGTTTTCGCTGTCACTCTACCTCATGCCAGCACTGATGTAATGGAAACTAAATCGGCATCATGAGCGACAATTCAAATTATTTGCAAAGTCTGCCCGATGTGGACAAGACCGGTATATCTAAAAAAAACAACTGCGACACCGACCCGTTAGCAGTCAATGCGCAACTGCACGGTAAGCGTCGACCTGTGGCCGCTCATAAATATGTGCGCATTCATGAGCTACTTGTCCTACCGACTAGCCTCGTCACTGTAAACCACCTGAAAGGCTAGATACTATTCGAAGGATATAACTAAGTTACAAGCGGCTGGTTAAAGAGCCGCAGTTGAAGCACATGAACTCCCACTTTGGCTATTACATGCGTGCTGTAAAATGCTTCTCAGTTAAACCGCTAAGCCCTTGTAGCTCAAATTTAGCTACAAATGGCATCAGAAATGGCATTTTGTAGTCGTATTTCTTATACCAAAACGTGTTTCGTGTACTTGCCTCATTCGATCAGAAGTCGGATGGTAGCATCGTCGGTGGCGACAACGAAGCTAAGTATGCTGTTGCCACAGCGATGGCCCCGGTGGCGCCACCTCGTTGCGTTGCGGGCTCGAAATGATTTTTTGCAACAAAACTCTTCAAATACAGTGCAGTTTTGGCCAAACTAAGTTTCGCCTATCATTATTTATAAATAAGTTTAAAAAGCACTTCAGAACTTCCGCAAAACAACTCTGCCCGCCTACGTCTATTCGCCGAATATTGTTTCGCAACCGACGCAGACGATACGAACATCCGATTTCTTTTCGAATGAGGCAGGTACGCTAAACACAGAGTTTGTCGAGCCCATCTCTGAAGGCTTGGATAGCCGGAGAACATGACGAGGAGGTGTTGGCGGCGCACTGCATGCGTATGGCTGGAAACGGTGATGCATGTTGACACGTTGCCGCGCTGCTCTTTTAATATCGAGTGCGAGAAGAGCAGTCTTGTACGGATCGTGGCAATAGCTGGCTGCCAAGGAACATCCGGAAGATTCCAGCCCAGCGCATCTTTGACATAGATTTCGCATTTTCCGTGATACTTGCGCGGTTGAGCCGTTCCAGCCATACGTGACGTCCCATCTCGGTGAGTTGTTTCGTTCGGGAGGATTCGTTCGTGTGTACTTTTGGGAACCTTAAAAGAACCGAGGTCGTTCGCTCAGCTCTTCAGCTTTCGTTGCTTGCACTGTGCAGGGCTAGTAATTAGTCTACGGCAGCTCATAAAACATATCTGGGAACTGCCACTGCTTGTGGAACCGCACGCACGACAGCACTTAATACGTACGTTCACCGTGTTCTTTTGGTGCACACAAAAATAGCCGACTGCACCACAATTACCCACAATTCACTTCGCACGGCACGTCAGTGATTACCCCATATACGCCACAAAAACGTCGACATCCACCTGTCCGAAGTGATGGACCGCTTGGCTAAACTGCCCCGTCGAGTGAAGTTTGTCTATTAGATAGCGAATCAGGAAAAATAATGCCTCGGTTCCTTCAGGTTCATAAACGCGTAACTATGAAAACATAGGATTGTCGATTAGCTTTTAAAACCGCAGACAATTTCGCCTTTTATTGTAACCGTCAGTATCATGATCAAAATGATCATATGAATACGAAAATTACGAGGACATCAATAACCAATTTTGACCGACCTTGCTCATTAAAAGCCTGGCCCACGTGGCGTTTCTCGACAAGCACACTCGGATAATAGGTGGTTTAAATTGTCGCATCATGTGTGGGTTTCGTTTGTCCCTTCCTTTCCTTTTTAGCTACCTGCTCTTACTACTTTTTTGAACCAAAGCAATATCCTTCTTTAATTTTGGGTGCATAATAATTTTTGTCGCTGTGCAGGAAGTTAAAATCCACATTTTTGTATTGATTTCTCCATTCTTCTTCTATTATTCTACCCATATGGTGCTCTCAGGGCCGCAGCATGTCGATCATGGCTTTGTTCTAATTTAGATTGTCTGTCTTTCTGTGCGTAAAGTTTACTGTCTGTGATTGCGCAACATGTTTACTTGCCTTGTTTGACGCATTATATACAGTGACTCTGCATAGTTGCATAAATTTATTGGAGACATACGTATATTTGAATATCTTGTTGCGAGGTTTCGTGCATACATGTAGTGAAGTCTGTTTCCAGTAGTAATTTTTTGCCCTTATCAAGCTGTATCTTCTCATTTGTAAGATTCTATTGTATCTTCGCATTTCTATATATATGTTTCGAAACTGCTGCTTTTTATGTGCGTTCTTTGTTGCGCCATTGGCTGTTGCACATGTACAAAAATGTACACAAGGGTCTTGGATGACAAAGATTCAATATTTCATGGCCTTTACGTTTTCATATCAGCGGCATGCACTACTTTGCTGATTTCGATCTGATATAGTTCTAAAGTTCGTTAATTATTTTCTATACTTACTAAATAGACAGAATCACGAAAGCATTGATATCAGTCATTTCTGCCACAATGTTTGCCACATACATATGGGTTCTTTAAATTACTAGCTGGCTTACTGCCCTGTTTTTCGCTGATCAAGGCTCATTCCCGCTGCTCGTGTGTGGAACTATAAACTTTTTATTCGGTCTATCCATTCACAAGAAGTATGGTAGAGCATTCGGCTTGCTACGCCCCAAGGACAGTAACTCCGGTGTTTTGTGGGTTTAATTTTGTTTCAAACGGTAAGATAGGAAATGTGTTAACCTGTATTCTCCTTCTGTCTATATCTTCCGAGGAGAGTTGTTTGTGTGGTGGTGAAAATTTTCTTTTTGTAGCCTATTATGTTTTAGCCTCTCACCATAAAGTCCAATGAGAGAGTTGGGTAAGAATGAGGATCCCTCCGAGATTTCTGATTAGATCATTCGCCACCTCGTTTCCCTCAAGGCCTTCGTGTCCAGGTGTTCACGTATGCTGTGTGAGTGTAAGGGTGTATTTATATAGTGTATTCGCCCTGTCGTGAGGTTTTCCAACAAGATACTTTCTGCAGGCTCGGTTTGGTTTGGTTTTTGGGGTTTAACGTCCCAAAGCTATTCAGGCTATGAGAGACGCCGTAGTGGAGGGCTCTAGAAATTAGGACCACTGGAGGTTCTTTCTCGTGCACTAACATCCCACAGCACACGGGCGTCTTGTTTTTCACCTCCATCGAAAAGCGGCTGCCGCGGTCTGGATTCGATCCCGCATCCTTGGGCACAGTAGTCGAGCGCCCTAACCACTGCACCACCACGGCGGGGCTGTGCAGGTTTGTTGGGAGGCCGTCCCTACGTTCGATCACATCCCTCGTTAATCTTGAGTATTGATAGGGAAGGCTATGCCCAGGAATTTTCTTTCCGCAGGATCCTTAGCTCACATCAAAACTCTGATAAATGGCTTATTCTAGTTGCGCAACTGTCGTGAACCTGCCTGGCGCAGCGTAAACCCAGATGTCCACATAGGCGACTTCCGAGTATTTGGATAGTTGTTTTGCAGGGCTTGGACTTTAGCTTTCCTTCTACCCTTGTGACGCTCGTGGTGCAAGTGTCTATTTATCGGATTTACATGGATCTTCACTCTTGCAGGTGTAGGCATTTAGGACTTGCCCTGACTAGTTCCTAATACCTGCTGTAGCCCCAGTCTCGCCAGGATCTCCCTGTAGGCCTACGTAGTTGTTAGGCGTTGTTTTTCACCCTCCTCCAGTACCGCCTCCCTTAGCTCCTCAAAGGTTTTGTGTACCACGACTGATGTGTTTGGTGGTAAGTTGAGGGTCGTTTTTATGCTCACTTTTTGAGTGCCTAAATGTCTCTTCCATCAACAATTCCAATGTCTTGATATGTAGCACGTAGGTAATCCTGCTTACGGCTATGGTTTGAACTAGAACGAGCGTGTATTTCTCCCTCTTCCCTTTCCAATACTAGATTACCGTTCTAATCATTCTTGAAATTTGACTGACTGAATCTTCGAGGGTCTGAATCATGTAAGCCGCTCTTATATTGCTTTGAAAGCACAGGCTGAAACCTCTGACCTTCTCTTTATCTTCATTTTATGGTCTCTGATGAAGAATGTTTCCACGAGACTAGTAATTGTACCTGTGCAGCATGATAAGTACGGGTTTCTTCGGAGGCATTTCTCCGTGGCCTTCAATTCCTTCTTAGGTGCCGCATCACTCTCTGCAAATCTTGGCCAGTGGCTGTTGCCTCTGCCAGACAGTCAAAGAGTTTCTTGTTTAACAGCTCCGAGTCTTCCAATTTAGCTTCGGACCCGGTAAACAAGAAAATGATTGATCGACTGGCAGAAGCAACTAACACTATTCAGGACTTTGAGTCTTGGAGCACCCAAGGAATGAAGAATAAATTGAAGGCAGAGTGAAACCATTCTGTCCCGAATTATTAAGAATTCGAGGTATGGTTATGAATGGGTGTAAGTTATATCGAAGGATATGAGAGTTGAAATACTCAGTCGCATCCATGATGGTCACCTGCGCATAAATACAAAGAAAGCCCATCGCTTGGTATTCTAGCTGGGACTGACTTCGGGCATTCGAAACGTGGCGAAAACCTATTCTGTTAATCAAAACTATACGTACAAACAACAAACCGAATCAGTGGTGCTTAGGCCGACCCCATACCACGCCTGAGCCGCTTCCGTGTAACGTTTGAAGAAGTGGCCTCTGTCGAAGCAGTTACTGCTGGGCGCTTGGCAGGACAAGGGGAAGGGTAATTAAGGCAGTGCAAGCTCTTCGCTGTCTTTGTGTGTGTGTGTGTGTGTGTGTGTGTGTGTGTGTATGTGTGTGTGTGTGTGTGTGTGTGTGTGTGTGTGTGTGTGTGTGTGTGTGTGTGTGTGTGTGTGTGTGTGTGTGTGTGTGTGTGTGTGTGTGTGTGTGTGTGTGTGTGTGTGTGTGTGTGTGTGTGTGTGTGTGTGTGTGTGTGTGTGTGTGTGTGTGTGTGTGTGTGTGTGTGTGTGTGTGTGTGTGTGTGTGTGTGTGTGTGTGTGTGTGTGTGTGTGTGTGTGTGTGTGTGTGTGTGTGTGTGTGTGTGTGTGTGTGTGTGTGTGTGTGTGTGTGTGTGTGTGTGTGTGTGTGTGTGTGTGTGTGTGTGTGTGCGTGCGTGCATGCGTGCATGCGTGACACGGGCCTTCACTTGCGCTTGTAAGCTGCCGTGCATGTGTATATTTTCACATGTCATCTCCCACATCGTCACCTATCATAATACTCTTTCTTCTCCTCTTCCTCTTCCCCAGGGCAGAGTAGCAGGCAAGATTTTAATCATTCCGGCCAACATTTTTGTCTTATCTATCAATAAGCACATCTATCTATCAGACCATGCCTGTTGCAGGGTGGGTATAGTCATTCTAACGCACTGCAGACATTCCTAACTATGCCTGTTCCATGCGTTTCCAAGCTCTCCTACAGTCGAAAATCTAGCCAACACAACGAAATGCACTCTTATTGCTAAACGTAGCTCAGTTTTTCCAAGGTATGGAATTCCGTTAGAAGTCTGGATCGACAACTGTCATTGGCTTTTTTCTCATGAATTCGCTATGTTTGGATCCAGACGCGTGTTCAAGCGTGTGAGTCCGAGATTCCCACGATCCAATCGCCACGCCGAGTGAGGGGTCCAAATTGCAAAGAAAGGATAATGAAGACTGGAGAGCTGAAAGCGGACTTCTGATTAGGTCTACTTGGCTATCGCTTAGCTCCGCTAACCGATGACCGGTCACCTGGAGAACTCTTTCAAGGCAGGAAGTTACGCTGTCTGCTACCAGACTTCATATTGTCATGCTACAGTCGACAGACGTCTAGGTGCAAATTATGCCAACAAAACAAAAGGCCCTCCAAAGGAAAAAAAAATCTGCCTTAACTCAAAAAAGATGCAGTTATGAGAGTACGAGGGGCTGAATGAGATTGTCAGGCTCGGATCGTGGGCCTGGTGGCAACATGGTCTTATCGCGTCCTCACAAAAAACAACGAAGTGTTTCGAAGCATCCGACAACATCTAACTATACTTGAGCGATTCCCAAGCGACTTAACGAAAGATGACTCTGACAATGAAGACATTCCCCAGGAAAACGCTGGATAGCCACAGTCTAAACCACAGTCCACGCAATTTGTGCCAAGGCGATCCGCCGACATAAGCGACAGCCCAATATCAAGTAAGTGTTTCGTATTGTGCTCGCAGGCTTAGATATTGAACCGAGGCAGACGGATTGTATCAGTCGTGTATGCGCTCTTTCTATAGGCCTTTATTATGCGCGATATCGGTAACACATTGCGGCTATCTTGCAGTCACCTGTTGGCTATAACAAACAACCATGAATAAACGTCCATCTTGCTTCCGCGTATCGCGTTCGTTGTTGGACGCCGGAACAGGGGCCACGCACACTTCATAACGGTAGCCAGCTGTGCAAAAGCTCTCCCTATTCACTAATCGTGCTTCCTGTAAGAACTTTTCTAACTTCCAGTCGGTTCGAAGCAAGACAGCTTGGAAGAGTTGTGCCGAAAAACCACATATTTTGCACCCGAGTTCAAGCACAGTAATCTAACTCACTTGCTCTGATCGCCAGCCTCATTGTGGTCACTCCCAAGCTATCGCTTGAAGCACTGTTGGCCTTCTTGACCGGCTTTTTCACGTCCAAAAGCCGAAGGATGGGATGAAACGTATACTGTGATGGACGGCTTCGGAATAATTTCGACATTTGGATTCTTTAACTCGCATTCGTATATCAAAGCTTGGATCATTTAGCATTTCCTTTTCATCTAAACGATGTCTCCGCATCGGGGTCAAACTCGTGACATTGTGAACGATAGCAGTATGCCGTAGCCGTCGTGGCGGGCCACTTTCCCGTTTGCACGAGGGTATAAGTCTATCTCGCTGCTATAACAACAGCCTACTCCCAAGTCAGCAGCACACGGTGTGTACTTAGTATGGATACTTACCCGAATGGACGAATGGACACTACTGTGCGTGGCTTAACTCTTGCAGGTATTTCAAACATCAGAGTGAAACTAATTTCCTTCAGTTAACACCCTTTGTAGTTCTTTATGATAGTTGCCGGCGAAACCACAGTTCCTCATGGATCGTACATCACCGCGGAATATAGCAAATCAGCCGGCGCCAACACTGAGCACGATCCGTCTACTACAGCTCCGCCTGTACAGAGCTGGTGGTAACGCATTACAGTTAGTGGAAATACCGGTAATTGGTAACTTAGTATCACACAATACACACAATGTTGTAGTTAAATGTAACTGCAACACCAACCCACTCCACATCGGTCATCTAATAGGCAATGGGGAGGGGAATGCAAATATCAAGCCGAAAGACTTTCTTGGCTCATGTGTGACGTGGACAGAAAGCGTTGGGCTAGCGCGACTGCAGAGAGCGTCGGTAGAATGTGTGGACAGAGCCTGTCATGACAGCGTGTCCGCACGAACTGTCAATAATCCACTGTAGGGTAATTATTACAATGGTACCAAATTTGGTATCCAATCTAATTAGTGTGTGACCAATTCGATAGCGACCTCTAAGTTTTGTAATAGGGCACCCCCAAAGATTGCCCCTCTGGACCCTCAAAATTTGACCTTGTCAGAATTGGGCCAACATTGATGTCTAACCTAATTCGAGTAAGGCCATTTCAGTGGTTGACTTCAAACTCGGACGGGCCACACCCAACATTTGGACCCCTGGACTCTCAAATTTGAACTCTTCAGAATTTCACCAAATTCGATATCTTACCTATCGAGTATGGCCAGTTCACTGGGGACATCCAAATTGGGATGGACACCCCCGAAATGTGGATCCTCAAATTTCGACCTCTTCACAACTGCGCCAAAATGGAAGTGTAACCACATTCGTGTATGGAAAAATCAGTGGTTACCTACAAATTGGTACTTGCTGCCTCCAAAAGGGGCCCCGTGGAACCTGAAATTCGACCTCGCCAGAATTTAACCAAAATAGATGTCTAACCTAATCCAAGTATGGCCAACACAGTGGTGACTTGCAAATATAGGTGGGCCATTCCTAAAATATGGCCGTCCTGGACTCCGAAATTTGGCTTCGTCCTAAATTGCCCAACAATGTCTAACCTAATTTGAGTATGGCCGACTCAGTGGTGACTTACAAATTTAGGTGCGCTACTCCCAAAAATTTGACCCCCCGTGACCCTAGAAATTTGGCTTCATCTAAATTTGACCCAAATTGGTGTCAATCCTAATTTGAATATGGCCAACTCAAAGGAGGCCTCCAAACTTGTGTGGGCCGTCCCCAAGATGTGGTGCCTTGAGCCCCAAAAGTTGGCTTCGTCCTAATTTGACCATTAGAGACGGCAACTAGGCCACGGCACTGGAAACAAAAAACAAAACTCATAACGGAAGTAGACACAGAACTCTCGATGCTCACTCATTTTTGCCCGCAAGCAGACTCAAGTGCACCCTGTAATTTTTGTACTGTATTCTCCATTGCTATCTAAAGGACACAAACAGTTGGCTACCCTACGATATGTCAAAAGACTTGTATACGCCTATGAAGAGCACACACCCCCACCAACATCAAGCTACGGCGCTGCGCAAGGAGGCTTTCAATGAAGCCTCTGCAAGCTGGGTTACGGGCGCTAACTCGTTCTTTCGCTCAGTCTTATAGCGTCTGTCTCGCACAAGGTACAGACAAAGTAACTCCCGTTGGTGCATGCTTATATCATCCGCAGCTATTAATCTGTACTGCACTACTTAACCCTCATCTTCACCCGAAGAGCGCTTTCAGCACGAGAGTGTATCTAGCGGCAGCTGTGAATATATATCAGTTCAGTTAAGTCGTTCAGTCGTGTCCGACTCTTCGTGACCCTATAGACCATGTCACGCCACGCTTTCCGGTCTCTCACTATCTTCCTAACATCACATAACTTCATCTGCAGTGCCTCGAGGATGCCATCTAACCATCGCGTTCGCTGCCTACCCCTTCTCCGGCGACCCTCAATCTTTCCCAACATCAAATCTTTCTCCAGCGACTCCTCTCTTCTCAACAGATGACCAAAGTAGCTGAGCTTTAGCTTTAGAATTTGACCCTCCAATGAGCAGTCAGGGTTTATGGTCGACAATATCGACTGATTTGATCTTCTGGCAGTCCAAGGAACTCTCAAGAGTCTTCGCCAGCACCACAATTCAAACGCGTCAATTCTTCGGCGGTCAGCCTTTTTCACAGTCCAACTCTCGCATCCATACATCACAACTGGAAAGACCATAGCACGAGTTATACGGATCTTGGTTGGCAGACTAATGTCTCTGCTCTTTAATAGGCGGTCAAGGCTAACCATTGCTCTCTTTCCCAGAAGCAGGCGTCTCTTAATTTCATGGCTGCAGTCTTCTTCCGGGGTAATCTTGGAGCCCAAGAAGAGAAAATCTGTCACAGCTTCCACTTCTTGTCCATTGATGCTCCAGGACTTGATAGGGCAAGACGCCATGATCTTTGTCTTTTTATTGTTCAGTTTAAGCCCAAACTTCTCACTCTCTTCTTGTACGCGCATCAGAAGTCTCTTGAGTTCCACTTCACTTTCTGCCAATAAAGTGGTATTATCCGCATATCTAAGGTTGTTGATACGTCTCCCAGCAATCTTCACTCCAGCTGAAGACTCGTCCAGACTGGCCTTCCTCATGATGCACTCAGCGTATAGGTTAAATAGGCAGAGCGACAGTATGCAGCCTTATCTCACTCCTTTCTCAATCGGAAACCAATCAGTAAGACCATGCACAGTTCTGACTGTGACCTCTTGTCCTTCATACAGGTTCTTGAGGAGACAGATGAGGTGAATTGGAACTCCCATCTCTTGAAGAGCTTGCCACAATCTGCTGTGATCCACGCAGTCAAACGCTTTCGCATAATCAATAAAGCAGAAGTAGATGGGTTTCTGGAACTCTCTTGCTTTTTCCATGATCCAGCGAAGGTTGGCAATTTGGTCTCTAGTTCCTCTGCCCTTGCAAAACCCAGCTTGCACGTCTGGAAGCTCCCGATCCACATACTGCTGCAGCCTACCTTGGAGGATTTTCAACATCACCTTGCTAGCATGCGAAATAAGCGCGATCGTGCGGTAGTTGGAACAATCTTTAGCACTGCCTTTCTTTGGAATGGGGATTTAAACTGACCTCCTCCAATCCTGTGGCCACTGCAGGGTTGTCCAAATCTTCTGACATAATGTATGCAGAATGTTAACAGCGTCATGGTTCAGGTTTTGAAGCAACTCAGCTGGAATGCCATCAATTCCGCTAGCTTTGTTCTTAGCGAGGCTGGCTAAGGCCCATTCAACTTCACTCTTCAGGATGCCCGGCTCGAGATCAGTAATCACAACCGTCTTATGTTGGGTTTGCACATTCGGGTCCTTCTTGTACAGTTCTTCTGTGTATTCTTGCCACCTCTTCTTTATCTCTGAGGCTTCAGTGAGGTCCCTGCCTCGTTTGTCCTTTATCACGCTCAGCTTAGCACAGAGGCTTCCTTTGATATATTTGATTGTTTTATACAGAGCTCTTGTGTTCCTTAATTGGATGTTGTCTTCAACTGCTTGGCACTGTATGTTCAGGAAGGCATTCTTATCTCTCTTTGCTATTTTCTGAAAAACCGCATTGAGCACCTTGTATCTTTCTCTTTCCCCCATAACTTTTGTCATCCTCCTTTCCTCAGCTATTTGCAAAGCCTCTTCAGATAACCAGTTTGCTTTCTTGCATTTCTTTTTCTTTGGAACTACCTTAGTAGCAACTTCTTGTATTATATCACGAACATCAGTCCACATCTCTTCGGGCTCTCTGTCTTCTAGA
Source organism: Amblyomma maculatum (assembly GCF_055883805.1). NCBI lineage: Eukaryota > Metazoa > Arthropoda > Arachnida > Ixodida > Ixodidae > Amblyomma > Amblyomma maculatum. The sequence goes on along the minus strand of NC_139349.1, from coordinate 30,579,194 downwards.
TCTAATTCTCGAAATCGATTCCTCACTTCCACAGCATATTGTAATGAAATTTTATCCAGATCATACCTGGAAGGCCTTCTAGTTTTCTGCGTTTTCCTCAATCGAAGCTTAATTTTGGCAACAAGAAGCTGATGATCGGTGCCACAATCGGCCCCAGGCCTTGTTTTTACTGCTTGTATAGCGCTTCTCCATCTCTGCCGGCAAAGAATATAATCGATCTGATTCCTGTACAGACCGTCCGGTGAAGTCCATGTATACAGGCGCCTCTTGTGCTGTTGAAAATGAGTATTCACTATGGTCAGGTTGTTTTCTTCACAAAACTCTACTAGCCTCTGCCCAGCTTCATTTGGCTCGCCAAGACCGAACTTGCCTATAATTCCGGATATTTCTTCACTCCCGACCTTAGCATTCCAGTCTCCTATGAGAAAAACGACGTCTGATGATGGGGTGTGGTCTAAAAGACATTGTAGGTCCGCATAAAATCTCTCAACGTCAGCTTCTTCAGCAGTAGTGGTCGGTGCATAGACTTGGATAACTGTTATGTTGAAAGGGTGACCTTGGATCCGAAGTGAAATCATTCGGTCGTTTTTGGGGTTGTACCCTAGCACTGCTTTGCCTATTCTTCTGTTTACTATGAGAGCGACCCCATTCCTTCTCCTGGATTCGTGCCCACAATAAAAGACATAATGGTCGCCGGAGTTAAATTCTCCCATTCCGGTCCACTTGAGCTCGCTGATACCCAAGATATCAATGTTCAATCTGTCCATTTCTCGCTTGACGACATCCAGTTTACCTTGCGTCATAGATCTTACATTCCATGTTGCTATGTGATACATCTCCTTGCAACATCGGACTTTCCGGTCGCTTCCCGACACATCCACAACTGAGCGTCCTTTTGGCTTTAGCCCAGCCGCTTCATTCGTCCTGGAGCTACTAGGAATCGCCCTTTGTTCATCCCCAGAAACATGTGGGACGCCATCCAACCTGGGGGGCTCATCTTCCGGCGCCATATCATTAATGGTATTGTGACTGGCCATAGGGTTTTCTTGGCAGGAAATTCTGGAGTGGGTTGCCATTACCTTCTCCAGTGAATCACATTTTGTCAGAACTTTCTGCTGTGACCTGTCTATCATGGGTGGCCCTACACAGCAGAGCTCACGACTTCATCGAGTTTCGCAAGCCCCTCCGCCACGACAAGGCAGTGATCCATGAAGGGGGTGAATATATATATACCTGTGTTCAAATGACATTCTTGTCACGAGAAACTCTGTGTGACAATCGGGCTAACCACTGCTTCTAAGGCACAACATGGGCAGGAATTCGAGCTATTTCAAATAATCCTATCATCCGCATTCATATGTGGTCTTCCTTGTATGTATTCCACAATCGCTGGCAGAAATTTGCCGATATTCGTGGTCATCCTGTTATGGAATCCACATCCGTTGACAGAAATTCTCCGGCATTGTTGTGGAATGCGTGAAAACGAAAAAAAAAAAACAGTTCTCTCAAAATGCCAGCTGTCACTTGTCACTATTGAACACAGCTCCGAATATCACAGAGGCAGTGGCACCACCCGTACAGATGCGGAATGGGGAGAAACGAACAGCAAGCAACACCGCTGACCTAGCTGGAGACAACGGCCCACATCGGTGAGCTCAATCAGGAAAGTGCGCGCAGACGGGCAGCGGAAGCGGCTATACAGATACGACCGGTTGGTATAGAGCCCATAACTTCGTTCGAGGCTTTGCAAGGCTGGTGTACAATGGGCGCGGTCTCAAAAGAAAAGAGAGAGAGAGAAAAAAAATGAACGGGTGCTTTTTTGTTGTTTTTCATCTGGTTTGCGTTTGTACAGCCTGGCTACAATGCTCTAGGAGCCTCGCATTTATTATTTTTTTTTCGAGAGGACAAACAGCCACTCCTAAATAAATTTTCTTTCACCCTTAGGCACGTGTACCTTGTACTGTAGCAAACATTGAGAAGGCATGTACGAGCCTACGAATATAAAAATCTGCTCCTTTCTGATTCCTATTTTTCCTGATGGTGAATGTGTTGTGAGGTCGACGCCGTGTAGTGTTCTCACAAGCCGTTCTTACACCTCTCAGAAGAGTTTCAATCGATTTACCAGGCCTTGAAGGGCAGCAGCGGCATTGACATCGCAAAACAAAAATGACCTAAAAATTTATATTTTCAAAATCTTTGTACCCCTTTGTGTGCCTCATTTTCTGTACTGTCCCGAACGGTTTCATTGCTGAAATTAACAGGGACTCACTCGAATGATTCCTTCGTGGCTCGTCAATGTTCTGCACATCACAGAAATACTCAAGCAATCGGCGTTTACGTTTTACTTTTTGTTCAGCTTTCCTTACTAGAAGCTTTGTGCAGAAGATTTCTTCGCGACTTGAGAATCAGTTTTTGACCCTGTCTGTTTTGTTTCATTACACCTGCGTCTCTCATAGCCTGAGACGCTTTGAGACGTTAAACCCCACGAATCACCACCACACCTGAAACCATGCTGCAGCCAGAAGGTCAAGGCATCCTTTGGTACTCAATTTTTTTAGTATTACATTTCTTGCACATCGCGAAAGTTCAAAATGAAAATTTCTGTTGTGAACGAAAATCTAAAAATATCATGGACTGTAGCATACTAGTAGAAAAGCAGCAAACGCAACAACGATTTAATGTAGACCACTCCGCAAACTAGTTAGCGCGTGCGGCGCGACGCGCCTGCCTAAATGGCTCAGGTTAAAGATTTGGCCTACGGAGGTGGCCGCTGCGACCGACTGTTCACAAACACGCCACGCTATTTTAGCGGTACTTACTTGAAACCTGTTAAACTTACCTGAGTTCCTGCGCCGCGTTGCGTATAGGTTCTTTCCTTTTTGTGCATTCTTTCCAGCTGGTTTTTTCTCTGCTGGAATATGTAGAGGGTGCATTGAAAGCTCTCAGGCCACAGTCTTTGTGCTTGAGCCGGGTGGTGTACATTTGAAACAACCCGAAAATTAAATCATTTATAGGAGGTAGAAGAATTGGTTTTCACCCATAAGATCCTTGGCAGCTTCACAGGTATCTTAAGTGGCGGAAAATGAACTCTTGTGGCCCTGCAGCTTTTAACGCACCCGGCCTGTACCAACTTCCCCATCAGGCCACGCAACTTCAGTGAACCGCAAACTTCTAGTGAGAACTAACACAATGACCACTGGTGCTTTGCTATATTTACATCATTTTTTTTTAACAAATGAAACATACTTATCGGGACATGAGTGCGAAACTGTACACAGGAATGTGCGCGCGCGTGAGTGTACGGCGATGACCGGTCACCGCCGTCACCACGAGCCCGAAGGTACTAAGTACTTTTTCCAGAAGGAGCACAGCTTCTTCCGGAAGTCGATGCCGTGCGAGTAGTTCTTGAGGTTGATGTTTAGGTGGAAGGCGTGGTCGCGCGTGAACCTGGGCCACAGCTGGCCTCCAACCGTCGGTGGCTTCCTGCGAAGGGGTGGTGGGTGACACAAATTATACATTGCAAGGACATGTGCAGAATAGAGACGGGGAAGGTAACAAGAAAAACGTACTGGTTCAACTGGAGCAAACTGCAAAACGAACTTAAAAGGGAAAGGAAGATGTGCGCTTAGTTAAGAATGCAGAGTGGCAAGTAAAGAAGTGCTTCGCAGCCACGGCACCCTCAGGAAATCAACAGTTCCTAGCAAGCCTTCAGGGTCCACAATCGCTGCAGTCACCGCAGGAGGACATACACAGATGGCAATAAAACTTTACGGGACGCAGGTTCGAGAGGGAGAAATTATCCTGGCAAAGTCACACACATCCACCAATCGCTTGAAGTGTTTTACAATATGAGGGGACGCTAACGCTCTCTATAAGCTCTGGCACTAAGGCTATAGGCAATAGTGTTGTGAGGTAGCGCCGTAGTAATTATTTTCCGAGTGCGCTGTGGCTGCCCGGTAGTAACCCGTTTTATCTATTCTAAAATTGGTTTATTTCCATCGTTCGATACGGTAGCTGTGATGCCGACAACACAGGAAGAATTGGAAAGCAAAATGAAAATCAGAAGCTGACGCTTATAGATATGAAGATTGCGCAGGCCTTGATCGAATAACTCGCCTTGTACTCTACCAAGTGTCCATAGTGGAAGAAACCCAACACTTATAGGGGAAAGAATTTCAGAATGGCGTGCACGAAGAAACTGCTGCAGAAGACACTAATATTGAGAATAGCGCACATTCGGGATACTATTTCCCTATTACGACTGTCAAAAATATGGAAACGTTCATTTTAAATCTGATAGGATGTCATTAAAATGTAACTCTTATTTTAAAGATGTACGTACGCAAGCTACAAGTAGACATTCGGCCGTCGGTGCCTGTAAAAATGTCATTCTTTATAGCCCTCTTCCCGTCCTCCCTCTTCGCTGTAAGGCTAAAGGCGTCAACAGTGCTCCTTTCCGCATTGCCAGACTCCTTAAACATGTGGTATTAAAGGACTATGGCATCGCCATTTCACTGACACCGACACCATTCGCAGCGTAACGCTGCGCCGAAAAGTGTCGATATATATACCGGGTGTTCGTGTTTTTTTGGACCATGCAAAATGATGCGCCCGGTATGCATGCATGCATGTATGTATGTATGTATGTATGTATGTATGTATGTATGTATGTATGTATGTATGTATGTATGTATGTATGTATGTATGTATGTATGTATGCATGCATGCATGTATGTATGTATGTATGTATGTATGTATGTATGTATGTATGTATGTATGTATGTATGTATGTATGTATGTATGTATGTATGTATGTATGTATGTATGTATGTATGTATGTATGTATGTATGTATGTATGTATGTATGTATGTATGTATGTATGTATGTATGTATGTATGTATGTATGTATGTATGTATGTATGTATGTATGTATGTATGTATGTATGTATGTATGTATGTATGTATGTATGTATGGGCGTGTGTGTGTATGTATGTATGTATGTATGTATGTATGTATGTATGGGCGTGTGTGTATGTATGTATGTATGTATGTATGTATGTATGTATGTATGTATGTATGTATGTATGTATGTATGTATGTATGTATGTATGTATGTATGTATGTATGTATGTATGTATGTATGTATGTATGTATGTATGTATGTAGATACACACACATACCGAATGTTTCATTTTAGAAGGTTCAAAATTAAAAAAAAAATCTGTCTGGATTTTGAGTATGGGGCTAGATTGGGGGCTACGGTGGACACCAGGTAAGACGCAGAAGGCTTCAAATAGATCACTAATTAAATGAATACGTCAATTATCTTATTTTAGTTTTCCTTTTTCTCGCATATTAGGCGGTGTGTTGTATTTACAGAATTTGAACTCTTCCTCCAAATAGTTTATCCACAAAATAAAAAGGACATATTCTTGAAAAACATTGCAGCGGACGTTACAAGGCCCGAAGATATGACCCCGATAGGCGGTTTCACCCATGAACCCAGCTCCAGCGGGGCGTTCTGCTTAATTTGCTCGGCCAATGCGCGCTTTGAGGCCGGACTACGAGCGCAATGACGGCGCGCATTATCTACCAACGCGGCGGCTATCAGTGAGGCCGAGGCCAAAACGAAATCGACAACGAACCGCCATGCGCTCGTCTGGCTCTTAGGCACAGTGTTCTTAGATGATTCCAGCAGAATGACGAAATCTTTGTGGAAGGATATGTCACAGATGTTGTGCTTGTAACGCCCGCTACATTTTATTTCAAGTAATATTTTTTTCTCGCCTATACTGGAGGATGAGTTACAATTCTGCAAATACAATATGCACCGCAAAAAGAAAATTTAAATTTAATTAACGTATTTAGTTCATTAACGAACTATCTGAAAGGAGTCTGCCCCTTACCTGCATGGTGTCGCCGCAGCGCCAATATAGCCCCAGGGCTAAAACAAATCTAAAGCCAGTTGCCTTTCTAAAAAATTTGAACATAATCATGAGGGGATTTGTGAGCTCTTCCGGCTGTAATGAAGTCCGCGCAGAAATATTTTTCCTTCCGAATTCGCGTATCATAAACCTTTGCGGATGTCTACACATAGCAACATGGACGTAGTACATACTTCGGCACCAAGGAACATATATGTACTGCACCCGTTACTAATGCATTTTTGAAACAGTCCTGCAAGTACAAGGTCTGCAGTGTTGATTTTTTAAGGATATGTGGGATTCTTTCAGCAGCGTAGGGTGCAAGGACGACTGCTTTTTCTTCTCCTCACGCTCCACAGGAACACGCCGTACCATGATCGATACTGCGCTGAACGCTCTTGTGTCTGTTAGCACCAAGGAGCGGTCTACGCATCCTGTTCCAAAACAACGAATGTCGCTAATCGGAAAGTCAATCTGTATTTTAAGCTCAACACGAGCCATAATTTATCCCTGTTTTTACTTTGTTTTCTTTTTTGTCACAATAATCAACGATTTTTACACTCCAACATCAAGGTGAATGCTTTCTTAAAGGTTTTTTTGCTGATTGCTGTCAGCGAACGTGAAGGGATAATGTTGCCTGCATTCATAACTTCTTGGAACTTCTTTCCTCGAAGGAAGAGAATAGTTGTGAGCTCCGTCACACATATAGTATTGTCACTTTTCAATGGTATGCATGCTAATCAACAAGTACCACGTGCAACAGCTTGCACTAACCACAGATCCAGGCAACGGAAATTTATTTCTTGTATAAGTGATCACAGCATATCGAACTGTGAATTTGCAATAGCCGAAGCAAGACAGAAAAAAATATATATATTTTATTACTCAAAAGCATACATTGGCATGCTGATCAGCATGGCATCCTTTTTTATGGAGTTCATGAATTATTTCGGTCATCGCTATGCAAATGAAAATCAGACACTTTTTGGCGACAAACTGATTTCGCTTAAGGAAAAAATATGTACCTAGAATTACTAATGCTGATTCGACACGAAGCATGTGGTTCACACGCACATAAAGAGCAGTGTAAGCAAAAAAAAAAAACAAAAAACAAATGATTATATTCAGAAGCCAGAAGGTCGGGGGCCGTGGATAAGTAGAAGCTTTACAGTGAGCATGGGCAGTTGTGTAAATCCAGAATTCAAGCAGCCAAAGACATTTTATAATACGGACATATCAGACATGCTCCAAATCAACGCATTAAAATTTTGGAAAGTTATTACCCTCAACTACTGACACAGGCGTGAATATATTTAGCAAACAAGGGGAGGTAGGCTTCTTTCTCTGACTAAGGTCGCAATATCATTTAATTACTTATTTTCCTCTGTCTTCCCTGATGAGTTTCCTATGCACACTAACCTTCATTTCTGACTCGTTATTCTTGCATGCATGACACTGCGTGATGGTTTGTTTGTTTGCATGCATGCATGATTGTCGCTGCCAAAAGTGTAACATTCGCCATTGATCGTCATCCGGCAAACGTGGCACCTGGCCTCGACAATATGCTCCAAGTTACTTAAGATAGTTAAGTCTGAAATTTGTCGTATTGTCTTTCAACAACCTGTCCATATAGGGTGTGCCCCAAATGATTGTAAAGTTGCTCGCTCAACCCTATCTGTAAGTCTGGGGACCAATCTAATCTAATAATCTACAGACCTAGCTACATCATTCACTAACAAATGTTGAAAATTACTGGAAACACATTACCTCATCATGAGCTGTCATGTATTACATCGACAAATAAGCGTGTTTTGTTTGTTTGTTTGTTTGTTTTGTACTAGCGTGGCTCTTTGCACAGTCAATTTTGCGCTAGGCAAGTTTTCGAGTTAATTACCGATATTTTCATCAAGCCATTCACTCTCTGTCCTAAATATATGCGATATTTATAGAGTTCAGGAACGCCTTTGATAAGTTTCCGCATCAGCGCCTCGCCATGACGTGGCAAGTTTGAACTTGAATACGAAAGTTGTAGCATGCATACTTGTCAAGCAGCGCCCATTCAGCTTTCGTTAATAACCGTGCACCTGCGCTTGGGTTCTGTATTCGGTCCGATATTGTTTCTGATATACATAACTGAGATCAGTGTCAACCTATGCTCTAGAGTCAGACTATACAAAGACGATTGCGAGGCATAGACAAATTATTAACCCTACGGATGCTATCTGTTTACAGAGGGGCCTGATAAATCTTGATAATTGGTGCAGAGAGTGGAAGATACAGATCAACGTCTCTAATACGAAAGCCATCGCATTCATCCCGTTTAAATTGATGCCCTATACTATAAACGACGCACCAGTTGAATTAGTGTCCTATATATAATATTTAGGCGTTCGTTTATCCTCTAATCTACCATGAAACCTTCATATTGCTACGATGCTAAGTAGGGCATCTAAGGCACTTGTATTGACTTTATTAGGCACAACTTGTATTTGGTCAACTCATCTGCGAATCTCACGGCATAGACTTCATTAGATATGGTTTGGTTTGGTTTGGTTTGTGGGGTTTAACGTCCCAAAGCAACTCAGGCTATGAGAGACGCCGTAGTGGAGGACTCCAGAAATTTCGACCACCTGGGGTTCTTTAACGTGCACTGACATCGCACAGCACACGGGCACCTTAGATTAGATATCTCAAGACTCAAATGTGTATGGCTTATATGAATCCCCCCCCCCCCCCCCCCCCCCCCACACACACACACATCAGGCTTATCTAATAAATAAAGTTGAATCTATGCAAACCAAAGCTGCTCTGTTCATCTCAAAGAACTACGTACGCACAGGAAGCGTATCTGAAATAAAAAAAAGGCCCCTTAACTTACCATTTATCGAGAAACGCAGGTTGCTACAGCTGTTATCCTTCTCCCATAAGCTTTATCATAGTTATTCATCCCTTTCTAGTAACACGTAACAAAAGCCACTCAAGTACTTTCGCGGCTGGATCACTAGCACGAAGTACAGCCCATTTTTGCCCGTACAAACCTTTATTTGTTTTTCTTCCAGCCACCGCTTCTTCTCGTCATTCGTAATTGGAATCAGCTCCGGAAAACGTAGCGTCTATCACTGGCCACGACCTCCTCTATTTTTACATTAAAGGAGACGCTGCCACGACACATTCGTTGAGGCAGCCATGACTGTGGTGGGGCCACATGCCCGCACAGATGTTTAAAGCAAAAACAATGCACACTCGGGGCTTTACGTAAAAGACATGTTTCAATCAACCACATTCGTTAGTAGCCTGAAGTGCCTCCTGAGCCTGTGAATGTTCTAGCAGCAACACATTTTAACTGCAATAACGTGTTTAGTTCATGTACGAATTTTCAGAATGTTTGCTAGTTTTTGTGTATGTTCTGTGAGTGAAAATTTTGTTCTACCCCTTTCCTTCTTCCTGTAAAGCCCTCTGGGATGTTTAGGGCACCTGAATAAATACGAAGAGCTCAATGCCAGACATGCATAGCTCCAAACGTACACGCTTTTTCTCTGCAGTTGACTGCAAGCTTTACCGCAATAAAAATACCATCGAACGGTCAGAATTTATCGCTAAGTCGCTGGATTGAACACACGAAAGCATTCTGCAAGCGCCCGCCCCAGTGTTGCCCATCGAACATCGACGTTTAGTGCGTAAATAGCAGAAAAGCGGCTTGATTAACCATATAATATACACACCGTGGTTGCTTTTGCAGTACAGTCAGAAAAGTGTAACGTGACGTCCCTGGAGAACCGAGAACTATGCAGATCATGTCCGCAATTGGCAATTCAGAGAAAACAGCCACCATTTTTTTTTTTTTTTTTTTGCAGCGTACTGTTCAAAAAAAGGCTTTAGAGAACTGAAGCATCTCTGGCACTTTTGATTTCGTCGTTGAATTCACACGTGTTCCTAACAGTGATTTTAAATTAGCAAGTTTCAGAAAATATGCTTCGAGCTATACATAGATCACTCGCGAACGTCCTAAACGCTGCTCTTCCACCAAAACAATGGGCTTAAATTAGATGTAGGGTGCTTCGCTCTCAGCTCCACTGGCACGAAGGCACCCTTTGCCCCCTGCAGTAACGATCGTGCACGAGAACGAATACACACCGACAGCCAGTTGCTGTTGTTTTTCTCCCCTGGGCGCTTTATTTTCACCAGCTGATCGTGCAGTGCACATAAGCCTCGACTGCTCACCGGTCTAAACTTGCTTCCCCTTCCCGACTTCATGCGTAGACAACGGCTAGCGGAGCAATGAAATCTCTGAAAAGAGCCCGGTAGGCACGACGTCTCGCTGAAACAGTGCCACTGACCTCGGGCTTCCAAGCAGTGAGGGCTCACGCTGCTGCCTTCTGTGCATGCGGCACGCCAAAACAGGCATGTTTATGCCGTGACGGATTCATTCTTCAGTCAAAAGTCAAGGTTGGTAGCTAGACAACGTGAAAGTAAGATGGAAAGGCTCCTCTACTTGTTACCCTCTTCCTGCAAGAAGCAGCAGCAGTGAAAGTTGCACTGCACCCGACGAATGCATCCGCACCCCCGCTTAAAAGTGTGCACTGTAACCACAGGAGAAGATGCATCATTGAGGTGTGGCTGCTGTGGTTCAGCGATGCTGTCTATGCTGACGCTGACGTTGTTTATCGCTGAGAGCGTGCCCTTATCTCCTGCCTTCCACAACAGTAGTTGTGGGCCGGCTTTGTGCAAGATGAAACGCGTCATAGTAAGTCCCCATTGATAACCCCACTATACCCTACTGTCCAATTAGAATTTTATTTAGGTGAGCCGAAGAGAGGAAGCTTATGCGAACTGTCCCGCTTTACTGCTTGAGTTACATGGGCTAGTATAAAAGTGAGTGTTGCAGGGGATTTGTAGGGCCTGTCAGCAGCGCTTCGCGCTAGCCACGAAGAAGGAAAGAGGACAGCGCAGTATCGCTATCTCGGCGGAAGGGGGTGGGGGGGGGGGGGGGGGAGGGGGGGAGTCAATGTGAAAACCTGGAGAGTTTTCGAGTTTTTGCAAACATCAATTTTTCTGCCGAAACGTCGACAAGGTCCTTTTATATTCTTCGTTTCTTTAGCGATGTCCAATTACGTTCTCGAATTAAGTTTTGCCGCAACTAGCAAGGCCTCTCACACAATTTTTTCCACAAGATGATAACTGTTATTAATGCGCATCATTACATGAGTCATCCACACAAAATCGGGAAATCGGGCCTGTAACGCACTTGGAAACGTTATCTGAGTGAGTGATCTGTATGAGGTCACGGTGGTGCTAATAGTCCGGTTACCACTCGCCGCGGTGCTTCTTTGGCTTTAGCGTTCTACTGCTAATCCTAAGGTGCCCAGTCTGATCCCCTCAGTGGCGGCCTTATTTTGATGCAACAGAAATGGAAATGAAAACGACTGAGATCTGCACAAAGCATCAGCGAAGGGGTAACGAACTCGATTCTATCAAAGATGTCCCGAGAACTATACATTTCGTGCGTCGTAGCAAGCCACAAGCGAATAAATTATAGTTGCGGAAATGTACGTGGGTATGAAACAAAGTATTGATGTGAGAAACGCGTCGAAGCATATTGAATGTTAGTCTGAGCTATAGTGGGCTAGAAGAGAGCGGTGTCAGTTCCCTCCTGTAAAACAAGCCCACCCTGACGGTAGCGTGAAAATGTTCGTGAAAATGACTGTCCTCCTTGTTATACTGTTTCCACGACCAATGTCGCCACCATCGCGGCGTTTTATCACAACACGTACGTTTTCCTCGATGAACTGAAAGCACCGCCTCCTGCTAGCGGCGGTCTACTTAGAGTGTAAACGCTTCGACGGCAATATTTCCTGTCCTCGCGGTTGCCCACACAAGCTTTCGTTGCAGTTAGGAGGGCACATCATTTCGTCCACAAAGGAAGAGAAAGAAAGAAAACGCCTTGGGTCTGCAGCGCGGTGTCGAAACTAAAGCAGAACGCATCTGTGTTTGGGCCAGCTGGGGCGGCTCATTCTTCAGCTTCCGTCTTCCTTGAAAGGAAAATCTCGTCACGGAAGTCGGAGCGATTCGCTCGGTTTGATCTCGTCTCTAGTGCGTTTCCTGCTCTGCTATCTTTCAGACTCCTCTTTTTTTTCTGATCTGATTCTAGTCTGGAGTTGCCTGGCCCATCTAGGTGGTCCTGCACCGAGAACTCTCTATCAGCAGCTTGTTTATTTCCCTCTGAAGCTGTCGTCGGTCGCACGCAAAGGCATGTTTTTGTTTTCGTTTGAGGGTCAGATTTTCCTATCTCCACGTAAGTGTGTCGCCCCATGTTCCCAGCCCCTTCAGCAATAAGCCATTTGCTCTTTCTTTTATAACTCTTTCATCACTCTTAACCACTTGGTTACACAAGTAGCACAATCTTGCTCTCTCTGAAGAACGCGAAAGACGACTTCAGACTTGGAAATATCTTCAAAACAATCACGTACTTCTCCTTATCACTTGTTCTCATTCACGCGTCGGAAGTATCATTTGTTATTCATTGTGAGACTGCTGTACTGAGAAAATATAAAAAGTTGCTGCAAGATCAAACAAACTGCGCAACTTGACGACGAAGCGGAATCTATACTTCCGGCCGCTCCATTTCAGTTATCAACAGAACGAGCGAATGCTGGTGGAAACAATGGACAGACTATGCGCTCACGGGGTCGGAAAAACGCTTCAGGTATCGGCTTTCGATGCGTTCGATTAAAGCTTAAAGCGCTCGCAACTTTGTAGCTTTCACAAGCTGAACTTTCTGAGCCTTTTTCATCCTTCGGTAGAACGCGTTCGATGCTATGGCTCATATCCTTGCGTTACCATGACCCCTAAACAAAAGAGAGTGACCATAATACGCCAAAGGCTGTATCTGCTCAGGTGTTAAGAATTCTTACGAATACGCAGAGTTACGCAGTACACGCGTCCACTGGCCAGTGTATAGACGGCCCGGCTAAAATGAAGCCATGCAGATTATTTTAATAAAACCACACGTATCTTCCGCATTGAAAGAAGTGAATGTTATTCGAAATAATGTAAAGTGCCCGCTAGTATTATTTTCGTTCCTCCCACTTGACTATTAAATGGAAATCAACTAATTAACCTTTTTTTAATATTAATTTAAAAGCTAAGGTGTGGATATGAAAATTATCGAACGCCGCAACAATTGTCCGACCAAATGCTTCTGACAATGTGGTTTTAGATTACAGCGTTATATTCAGCTAATATGCATGCCCACGAAGTTTACAAAATACCCCGTGACACTGCTGCGCGGGCCTGAATGCGCTAAGATTACAGCACTTTCGTCCGCGACTTGATAAAGAGCAGCCCCATAAGCACTTTTGGTGCTGCTCTCAACGGAGCTTCGCTTTGTTGCTGGTTCCAATGTCAGCATCAATGGCGGATAACGGCGAGTCGGCTTCAGACGCTGACGCTTACCTCAAAACGAGCGGCAGCGCAAAGTTTTGTTGTTGGCAGCGCAGAACACGCGAATCTGGTTGCGCTTTACAAGTGCCTATTCTGGGAAGCGCACGAAACCAACTGTCACGCAGTATTCTTTTCTCGAGTTTTCATTTGAATGGATATATAGGATCGTCCCCTTTGAAACGGGGTGGTGAAGTTGCTATCATGCTCGTTTTATTTCCCTATATCTTAATTAATATTTTAGATCGGTTAACTATGCCATCATTCTATTAACTGAATCTTTGTTTCTACATTACTAACATTATATTACTTTTCTGCTTTTACGCCACCAATCTTCTAATCATCTTTTGCTAGCTTCCATCGCAGGTTCATTCACCCGGCCACTGGTATCTCTAAACCCCAGAGCTTGAGGAAGAGTGACTGCGCCTGCATGCATCTACTTCCGGATTGATACCCTCACATTCGAGTATAACATGGTTAATTGTTTCTGTGAATTTACCACATACTGCACATTCTCTGATATATTCTCTGACTATGTACCAACTGACCCAGATTTCAACCCTCCTGCATATTTGTCATCTTCATGGTTAAATTTCTTTTTGTAGCTGCATGTTTTAAGGCATCCTGATCAAGCTTCAAAAAATAGGGCACTGCGCCACGCAGCGGTTACCTGATCGGAAGCACCTGGATGGCACTATTTTTGTGGATCTTTGTAGCTTCCCATTTAGACATTTACTCACAAAGTCATGATTACAAATTGAGATAAAGTCGAATAGTTAATGGAATTAAAAAAATATATATATACTAGCCGGTACATTGTATAATCCCTTAATTCCATTTCATTAGGACACTTAGGTTTTTAAATGTCTAGGCCCGTCTTATAGATAAGACAGCCTGTACGTAAAGGGCACGGTTTTTGGTGTTAACAGCACGCATTACGCTTTTGGTATAGAATTAAGTAATCTACACCTTTGTGCCAGTAACATGCTTCTGGTGTATTTTTGTTTTTAAGTCCATGATTGGTGATTGTGACATGTTCTTTGCTTCTTATAAGTTTTACGAGTCTAAAAAGACTAGTGTCGTCGAAAAATGTATGCTTTTGATTCCAACCCATTTGTCCATGTACGGAAGTATAGGCTGCATCCATACGAGAGTATGCAACTGCATCTACATTGCATTCTGATTTACTAATCCATGCAGCGAACGTGGGTAACAGAAAAATGAGGCCCTTTTTTGTTTGTACGTGCTGAACCTAAGATTCTGCGTCATCTTTGCACCGCTCCATTTCAGCTAGCGTAAACTAGCCGAGGTATTTTTTCAAGCAGTGCTGCTTGTAAAATCACTGCGCGTTCATGAGGGCTATCGAATGCTGTCTCATTATTGGCCATAGATATGGTCTTCAATCACTCAGGGTGGTAGTCATCCCATGTACATTGAAAGGCTGTCAGAATAATTAATTAAAAAAGTCAGCTGCAAGAGATCTTTCATCACATCTATTGCTTTTGTGCCGGTTGCTACGCAATACAGGACACGCTGTCAGAAAGTAATAATTCGGTGTAGTCAGCAACATTTTCACAGGTAAATTAACAGATAACCAATAAAAAAAAAAGCTAACACCATATACTTGATAACTTGCGCGTATTTGGCACGAGTCAAGAGGAGGTTTCTCATAGTTGTACTAATCTGAACCAACGTAAATCATAATCTCTATAACGAACTAACGTATATGATAGAGTCTTTAAGCAATTCAGCGACATTAATGGTTATTTACTGTGGGGGAAAAATTCGGTGTTGGCTGAAAACGGCCAGCGACCGAAGCAAGGCCCTTCGTTTGCACCGTGCTCAAGACGACGATGAAATCTAGTGCGATATGTGCCTTACACATGTTGAACAAAAGGAAGCAGAGAGGATGGCGAGTTCTCCCACAAATTTCGGCAACCAGTTTCAAATTTTAACGTCTTCAGACGTCAATAAATTTTTCAGCAGCATTATCTGGACAGATATTAGCAACTATTGAACAAACTGACTGGCGTAGACGCTGAAGCATCACAAAGAAACATTTCTGTTGTCATTAAGAAGATAATTTTGCTTGAAACGTAGTGATTTGAATTAAGGTAAAATATATATTTGAAACTTGATACTTTGGTTGTTTTTAAGAAAAGAAAATAACATGCAACTGAATTCGGAGAAGTATAAACGCGTCTGCTTACCCTGTTCTGGCAAATGTTGACCAGATGCGCATCATCCGTCTTGAAAGAATCTTCTCCTCGTCCGTCGCGTGTTGCGGGTAGAGGAGTGGGAAGCCGAACACGAAGCCTAGTTCGTCGCCGTGAGCCACACCGGTCCAAGGCTGGTATACGCTGAACGACGGACGATGGTTAAATATGTAGAAGTACACGTTGTTCTTGCGCCTTGCAAACGCTTCGGCGAACAGTTGCGAAGGACAGATGAGGCTGAAATCACCTACGGCATCGGACAGGCGGTTTAGCGCCAACCAAGAATCCGACTCGTTCAGATCGTTCAGGTACAACTCGCGGATGGGTGCAGGGTTCTTGCCCAAGATCACTCTAAACACAAGCAGGCTGTAAAACCATATCTCGTCCACTGTGATCCTGCTGTAATC
The DNA here is from genome assembly GCF_055883805.1 of Amblyomma maculatum. Lineage (NCBI taxonomy): Eukaryota > Metazoa > Arthropoda > Arachnida > Ixodida > Ixodidae > Amblyomma > Amblyomma maculatum. Next base: position 30,563,208 of record NC_139349.1, on the reverse strand, counting down.
CTTGAAGTTGAAGATCTTCCAGAAGAAGTGGTCCACAATGCCGGTGCCTTCGTTCCTGACATTGCCGATCATGAGGTCAACGTCTTGGAACTGACCCTTTTCGGTGGCCATGACTGGTTCGAAAGGCAGGAACTCGCTGTAGTAGGCCGGGATCATGTAATGTTCTTCAACGCCGAACACGTCCTTCATGGCCCTGAATATGGAAGAGCGGCTCCTGGAACGAATGCAGTCGATGACCTTTCCGGGTTCGGCGAGCACGTTGCCCCTCTCTCCAACGGGACAGCCGAGGCCGACGGCGAGCTGCTGCACCTTGAGCTTGCCCGTGAAAGTGTTATCGGGAACCTTCCAGTAGGGCGTACCACTCTGCATTATAACCCTATGGAACAAACCCCTGCTTAGGGGTGACAGGAGGTGGTAACCGACGGACACTGAGCCGGCACTTTGTCCAAATAATGTCACACGGTTCGGGTCACCACCGAACATGGCAATATTCTTTTGAACCCACTCTAGAGCTAGAATCTGGTCGTACATGCCCATGTTTCCCGGCGCCTCTGATACATTAGCGTTCAGGAAGCCGAACACGTTAAGCCTGTAGTTCGGCACTACCACGACGACGTCACCGAAGAGAGCCAGGTACCTGGCGTCGTAGATGGAGTAGCTGTTTCCGCCAAACTGAAAGCCGCCTCCGTGGAAAAACACCATCACAGCCTTGGTGGTGCACAGGCCAATGTTCGGATGGAAACAGTATCGAGCGGCCGTCCACACGTTGACGTGCAAGCAGTCCTCGGTTGTGTTGGATGCGTCAATGGTGTATCCCTGCGTGAGCTCCCAGGACTTTTGCGAGCAGGGTGGCCTCTTATGCGTTGCATAGTAGATTCCTTTCCAAGGTAGCGCGGGTCGTGGCTTCCGAAACCGCAGGTAGCCCAAGGGGGCTTCGGCGTACGGTATTCCGTAAAATGCGTCCACCGGTCTGTTCCCGACGCTTAGGCGCACGCCCCGGACTAGACCGGACCTTGTGTGCGCGAATGGTTGGTTCGGATCGTCCCGTATCCTGGCTTCCGTGGGAACCACGATGGCTGGCGAAAGCACCAGCGCAGTGGCTGCGAGAAGCCTGTGCACCTGCCTGAAAGTGCAACCAGTACGTGAATAGAGCGCCATCCCATATACGCTCTTCGTGCACCTGAAGACTAAATGTACCTATTCACGGCTGGCTTTACGCATGTGCCAGCTTTCGCACAGGACGCTCAGCTGTCATGAAAGCTCAGTTTTTATTCATGAATTCCGGGGTAAACTGTTTGGGTTCTCGTAAAACGCACGCAACTTCCCGATGCACATACCGTCCAAAATGTAGAATCATAAAGGCCTTAAAGATATGTGCATTAAACATCACCTGAATTGCAATTTAAATTATTGAGTAAGTAGAGAAATAAAAATATTCACTGATAGTTTTCCCGAACGAATAAAATAATCTTTCTTTGGTTTATATTTAGACAAGCAAATTAAAACTGATGAATTATTCATTTAGTATACAAATTGTGCGCACTGCAGTTCGAAACAGCTTGCAATCCATTTCCCGCGCTTTAACCTCGTTTTACCTCAGTTGTTAGGACATACTGTTGGCGCGAACACATGAGAGCTTAGAAGCGCGCGCGTTCACTGTGGTAGAAGCGAAGAAATACGCCAAGCCATATACTCACATTCTCTTATCGATGCACCTTCGGGGAGGCAGCAACGGGAATGGCGGAGCCGGCGACGACGCGCGCGACTCTTTGAGGCGCTTGAACGAAATGAGCGCCCCAGGGAGGGTGCGTGGCTCGCCGATGCGGTGATGCCGGCACGCGCGCGTTCGTCAATGATCCCGCTGGGAAAGACAAAGACGAGCACTTTTCCTGGCCCTCCCCCCTCGCCGCTTGGCCGACGACGCCGGCGCACGTAGAGGACGGTGAGCGCGTCTCCTCTCGACACCGATACTGCCGTATAGTATGCGTCGGCCCCTTTCGCACGACGAGCAGCAGCGAGCTTGTGTGTGTTTTTGATCGCACACACCCCAGATCGCCGCTACAACGGCCGCCGCGGGGTGACCCCTCAACCTCCTCCTCGCCCGCGGGAAGAGGCCTTCCTGGACCGGCAGACAGCGGCTCCCACACAAAGGTGGGTAACCCCCACTTCCCCTCCCCCACTTGCCCTCCCTTTCCTCCCCTTTCTTAACGAGGAAAGCGAGATGAAAGAAGCGGGCCATGAGGGACGTCGACACCCAAACAGTCGCGACCGACGACGAGATGGTAGCGACGTGCCTCAGCGTAACGGCACGTTGCGTCGCGGTTCGCGGGCCCAGTTTTCACCACTTTGGCTTGTGCTGCTGGAACGGGGAGGAAATGCAGGAGAGTGCGAATGCGGAGGATGGAGGTGTCGAGAACAGCAACAACCACGCGCAGGTATAACGGATAATCTGTTCGCCAGACCCTGACAAGAAATCTTGAGCACTCGACGGATTACTGGTTTCTGCGTACCGCTGTATGGAACACGTAACAGCGGTTGTCCGGCTCGCATGCACAGGAAAAGACGGGCGTGCGTAAGTCACTCCGAAAGAGTTGCCGAGAACAGGGTGTGGGAAAGCTCACTACGGGGATAAGGCAGTGCCGGAAGAATAACGAGAACTATTGCTTTTGCTCTCTGGAGCAGAGAAAATTGCGCGTAGCGCGCTTACATTGTTCTCTGACGAATATTTCGATCGACTTTCGCGCTGGCCGCACCCCGCGTAAGACGAAACACTAGCGGCAGAAAAATGTGAACTAGGCTTGTCTGACTGCGCAGGTACTTGAATCCACGCTTTTATAGGCGAGCTGGGGAGCCCCAAAGAATGTGATTCCATTGTTGGGTCATGACCAGTTACTAATTGCTTTCGGTTCTTTGTCCGCCGAATGTTTAACTCAACAAGGGATTGAACACTTGAATATCACGTGTGTTCAGTGCAATAAAAATATGAAAATAAAAACAAAAAGTTTTTGCACATCTGAACATATGATAGTACTTTTTTTTTTCTCGTGTTTTCCCCAGCCGCCTGGGGTATACTCACAGCCAGAGGCAGACTGCTCTTGATTATTGGTCGAAACGCGTTCAGTAGCGAATCCATCGATCCTTGCCGCGTACCGTCGGCAGCTGCATAACGGCGCGTGTATGTCCTTTCGGCTCTCTAGACATCGTTCGAATTCCAATTGTTCCGTAGTCACGACGAGCAACTGGCACACATCTACTGTCCCCGTGTGCTCGATTATACCCGTGTATATTTCTTTTCTCTGAGCGAAACTCGCTCGAACCAACAACCTACGGTACGAAGCCTTTCACCCGACGGCGATGCTCCAGAAACCGACTATTGTGCGGCGGTCGTCGGGTGGGGGGAGGATTGACGCATCACGCAGGAGACCCGAAGAAACAAATATAGCAGTCACGATCTGAGTGACCCGCAGCAGGTCAGCTCAACGTCACGCATTCCGCGTTTACGCAGGCCCCGGGCGCGCGACTGTGCGGCGGCTGCGGTGGGGCGGATGCGTCCAGTGTACGTGGTACGCGCGGCATGTGTGTGTATGGTGTGTATGCACTTACGTCGGTCCTCCGCGGTCTTCGAACGACGTCGTTGCGCTCAATGGCCGCGCGCGCCGGCCGTCGACGCAGATGCTATCTCGGCGACGACATGTCTCGAGCACGCAAGGCGCATATAATGCTCGCTTTCACCACAGTCGGGCAGTTTCTCGGGAGCCATAGCCGCACTTGAACCGCGGAAGGATCTGCCGCCGGTTGCTACTAGTCTTTTGCGCAAAAAGAAGTGGTACGATAGTCACGGCGCCGAACGCTAACCGCCATTATGTGCGATACAACAGTACGAATTCTACGGAGCCGGCTCTGCCTTGCGCTATACGACGCTTGCTATAAACATACGCAATAGCTGGAAGTCGTCGAATGGGTGTGTGTTGGAGATGGGGTGCCTGGAAGGACGCTCTCGATGATTTAGAAAAGAAAAAGAAGACTTCACGTAAAATAAATAAAAAGTAAAAGGCGTCACGCAAGTCAGACTTTGGTTCGCTCCCAGATTTTTCGCGGTAGGTAGGGACAACGAGCCTCACTTACGCTTGTAGTTGTCGGACAACGCCTATACTCGCTTTGCGTGACTTCTCTTGCATAAAACCGGACTGCGTGCTTGTCGCCATCTCGGCGCTGTTGCTGGTGCAAGTGCATGTTTGAATGACGTTGAATGTGAGCAGAAACTTTCGTATACTGCTGCACAACTAGCGCCCGAATAACAACTGTGAGGTTCTATAGGACGAAACACGCTGCTTCTCGCCCCGGGGCTCAATAACAGCCAGCATACCGTAATAGAACGAACACAAACCTTTATTAAGAGTTCCCACGTAAACTAACTGCTACTGGATTTAAAACGACACGCGAAAAGTGATGAATTAAGGAGCCCGCGTCTGTAGCATTGTGCTCCTCGCGCGAAGTTGTGTTTGTGTCCTCTCCGATTCGTATGTTTCATATTGCTACCGTTGTCATGCTCTGACAAAAGTGAGCAATTGATCTTGTACTGCTTTTTTAGCAGTTCCGAGTGTTTTGCTCAAGGTGCGTCATGTCAATCCAGTCGAAAAATCTACAGAACTGTGTCAAAAATACGACAAAATATCCTGTAGTTCTGTCGTACCCATCAGATTTTTGTGTCGTTTTGTAGTACTTTTCTGTAGTTCTGTAGTAATTCTGTAGTATATTTTTGTTGTCTGTAGTACTGTAGCGCTTTTCTGTTGTAATTACAAAAGTTTTTGATGTTACTACAGAATGTTCTGTTGTCACAACAGGTTTCCCGTCAAAACCCGCACAGAAATTCCGTCGTAACATCACAAAATTTTCTGTGGTTTTTTTTCGACTGGGAACAAACGGGGTTTTGGTCGTCACAGGCGTTTCATGAAACTTGACCGGTTTGTGAGTAGGAGGACCTCTGTAGATGAGTACGGGCTGCTCTTGGAGAGCCGTGAGGGGGAAAAAAATCAACGGCAGGGCTAGCTGGCTAACGTCTAGAAGTTGGCACGACATGCGTTGTCCAGTATACTGCTAAAGGCTGCGTGTGCTTGCGATGTGATTTAGGTTTATCCAAAATTAACTGCCTGCGACGTCTCATAGCACGCTCTCGATCGTTCTTCTTTCTTTCCGCCTGATAAAGAAATATTTTCCCATAAATTCAGAGAAGCTTCACGTAATTTGTTACTAGGCAGTGTAAAAGATATAACTGTTGGTTGAACGTGAATAACCAAAAATAGCATTTCTAGAAATAAACGAGGCAGAAATAGACGACCCAAAAAAGCGTCGTAAGGCTGGTTGTCTCAAGACTTCAAATCCAGGTTGCCTGCGCAACAACTTTATCCTGTTGTAGCAATAGAGTAGTTCAATTTCATATCTGCTAGGTCACTACGCGTAAGCATACGTACGTGGCGGCTTGTCTGGCGCACGATACATTGAGGAGGCAGCGATCGCCGAGCTGACTGAACTAAATAAAAGGCTTGAATTTCATACCTTTTAGTCATATAATACGCACTCAAATTCGGCTTCAACATATATGAGTCGTGACTGATCTCAAAGTGGAAAACTCCTCAGTCTTCTTCTGCGCCCTGCACTGTGGCGCGATGTGCTGATTTGAAACTGGTGCCTATTGCTTTCGTTTGTTGCTGCCTTTGGCGAAAGTAAGACGCGAGATAACCACCTAAGCGAAAATAGGGATGAGCGCATACACAAAGAACATTCGCTGGATGAGTCAAAAGGTGATCAACGTTCCAGGGCACTTGGCGGGTTCTGAAATGTCGCTGACCTTTTGGCACTCGCTGACCTTACCATACCTGCCTTACCGGACGAGTTTTCGTCGAATCCTTGAATACATGCCCGCTTACAAAACAGCTGCTCTTCGCGCTAGTCTCAAATGTTTTTGTGGCGTCATTGGCTCATAGGAAGCACCGGGTATTATTACCGGCCGCTTCCTTTACTACCTCCACTCTCCGGTTCTCACGCCGATGCGACCACACACACACACAGGCATCACTTTCTCCCTGAAGATGTGTGTGTACATCGACGGCGCGCGTGCATAACTGGAGCGAACGAAGGCCGCCCTGCTGAGGTCCGCGGAATGAGAAGAGAGCGCATCGCGCAGGAGAAGAACGGGTCATTTAGCGACCCGTTCGGCCATGCTCCGGGGACGACCAGCGATGTGTGTACGCGCGGCAGTTACGAAAGCAAACGGTCCGGCGGTGGGCCGATCTATTGTCTCGGTGAACAAGCGGTCGTTCGTCGCTTTCTCCCGGGGCCTTCGCCGTCTTGGCCGTCGCGCCTTTTTTATTTTGCCTGCTGCTGCGGGCGTCCGCGCTCGAGCGTGAAGTCCTTCGCGCCGCACCAGTGGTCAGGTATGTGTCGCGGCCTCAGACACACGAGCATCCCTCGTTGCGTATGCTCTTTTTCTTCTTCTTTTTCCCACGTACGGCCGTAACAGAAGTCAGAGGAATGGCAGGGCAGACTGTAATAGAACGATGGTGACCTAACGAAAAGGTTTTACCTCCAGAGTGCGTCTTTTTCAACTATTCATTGGCAGAGTCGTAATAAATGTTGCTTCGAGCGTCAGCGCTGGTACGCTATACGCTTTTATTATAGAATGCAGTTCCAAGGCTACCGGAACATTGTTATCAGTCACTCTCATGCGCCCACCATCCAGGTGTCCGTCTTAAATCGTGTTTTTTTATTCCCGCAAATTCAGGGCTGTGCATCCCACGTTCCAGGATGAGGTTGCTGGAGCTAGGGCGCGATAGAACCGGCCCCGACAGTTTAACTTTCTAACTGCTCCATGATAGCACAGTATGCACTGCGAGGCATGGTGCCAACTTCTCCATTCACGAGCGCCGCATACAACGCAAAGTTATGGCCTAGATCTTTGCTTAGCCGAAGTTTCCGTTTCACTCAAACATGCGCAACAAGTTGGGTGATTCGAGAGGACGGGCGCTTGCATATCACCTGGCGCTCGATTACAGAATCAGATGGTTAAGCTTAAGTGCAGGGCCCTCAAACCGAAACGATGAAAAGCAAACGTGATAAAGATTTACGTGCATAACCTAGCTTTCGGGCAAAGAGGATATCGAGCATCGCGTTCTATCAAAGGAAAGGAACAAATATATAAGCAGCTTCAACGGATGGTATCAATGACAGTTGAAATATGCATAGGGAGGATCTATTCGGAATAAAGAGTGCTCTGCAAATGCTGCTGCGAAAATGCGGTTCTAACGAAAAATATGGGCGATGTTCGGTGAAGAGTACTTGTTGTGACATTCTGCCCTTCGTTCGTGATCACGTCTTAAAAGAAAATACTTTTATGACTAAAACTTTCGCTAACAGATCAGTGCAACTGTCTTTCAAGGTCTATGCTTCGCATCCTCAGGCCACTTCAACGTAGCTTCGTCCACTGCGACCTGTGGAGCTGCAGCGAGGTCACGTGTAATCAATCGGGCCTAGAGGTCGCCTTATTTCTATGAGCCTCGTACCTATCGCGCATCCACAGTCGAAGCTCGCAGAGAAGCCGAAGCAGTACACAATGCGAACAGCGGACGGAGCCAGGGAAGTCCAGACGCAGCCGGTTAATGAGGCCAATTAGGGCCTTGACCCGCCCGCACTCGCCGCTCCTGCCGGACGACAAAGCGTCCCGAAATACCCTCGACGTCTGCTCACCATAACAGTTCCTGCACATTCACGAATGCGGGCACCCACAAGCTCGCTACAATAACAGCACTGGAGCAGCGCTGACAGTACGTGCAAGTTCCTACCATCTATTCGCTCCGCATTTACCTGCAGAGGAGGTAGAACGCAGAAAACAATGAGAGGGGAAGGAGAGAAGCTCGTCGCTTTAAAATGACCGCTCGGCTGAATAGGTGAGAGGCTCGGTGACAATGGGACATGCAGCATCGCGGGATAATGGACGATCGCTCTGTATACAAGCGCGGCTTTCTCGCTCGCGCTCTCACGGAGATGTGGGGAAACGATGTATAGTACGTGCACTGGAGTTCTTTCGTGGTCCTCGCTAACGCCATCCCTTTTTCTTCTTCTTCTTCTTCTTCTTCTTCTTATCATGGGGAGAGGAAACGCGCCCCCTTGAGAGATGAAACGACCGTAAGTGGCCCCTCCCATCTTAGGGGCAATTTGCATGCGGAACGGAGAAGAACTGTGCCATCGAGCACGAAAGAGGCGGGAGTGCGCGTGCATGTAGGACAAGAGATGGCGACCGACCGGCCTGCCATGGAATCAACTGAGCGTGTACAGCTTTTGTTTTCTAGCCTTTGTACACGGCCTCACTCCGCATGGCTCGAATTACTCAGGTCGTGCTTTCATGTACAGGAAAAGACGGCGGCGAAATGACAAAACGTTGCCTCTAGCTGCTGTCGACGGGATTGTGATTTGAAAAGCAGGTGCGTGTGTAAAAACGCAGCATGCGTGGCGTGTGCGCTTTCTTTTGTTTTTATGACACGCCGCTCCAGTACCGAGCGTTCTAGTGTCGTTGACACCACCAGTAAAGCGCTGACTGCGCCCACCGATGAGTTTCGACTGCATGCGAGTTTTCGCAAAGTGAACAGTATTAAACGCACAGGGCTGCCCCAACTGTTCGCGCTCTTTTTTTTTTTACTGCGTACTTCGGCACGATCAAAATGCATCCGCACGTCGAACCTGTTACTAAAAGGTCAGTGCGGAGCGCCGTAGCTACACTGATGCACCTAAACTGCTCATCGCGTTGCTTGGCGTCTGCTGCAGTTACAGAGTAGACGGAGTGGTAAGGTAAACAAGCGTGAGAATTTCTTTTTGTGCACATGAAACATATTCGGTTTTCGCATGCAGGCTCTAGCACACTGAACACAAATCATCCTAAAAGAGAATGAAATGGGAGTGACATCTCCTCTATGACGTTCCGTATTAAGGACAGAGTGAGGGCCCAAGCTCTGATGTACATTTCGATCACTAAATACTCGTATATACGGAATGCGATACTGTTGTCCACACAGGCATATTCCCATTTGAAATCATAGCACTATTAAAGGAGGCTTTTAACTGCAGCACTAGAGGCATTCACGTTAGCAATTAGAGGAGCTTCAAACAACAGTTAAAATCTTCGTAACTTCTAGGTATTCGCATGTCTTGAAGGGCGAATCTTTTTCAATTGCCGACCAACGAATGCTGTGTCTTTTTAGTAGTGAAAATCTGCACAGGCGCTTGGCAAGAATATTTTCCTGCCCTTATAAAGGATTCCGCCTGAAAATATGCTTCTCCCTTTTCATTCCTCTTTAGCCTGATTCGCGTTTAACACTACAGTCTAGGACAGATGCTCGGTTGCGACACTTTCAATACCGTGCGCCAACTCACAGCAGTCGATAGAGTGTTTTAGGCTGTATAGCACTGCAAGCCACTCCTCGCCAAAGCGCTGGGGCGGATGACGAAATGTTGGACTTGGTAGCCATATACAGGGACTGCATCGTCGTCACATCTGGAAGCCCATGGATATCAATCGGCCATGCTGACGAACCATCGACCCTATAGCTACCCCTTCGCCATCAGCTCCCGTCGTGTTATGTCACGCCTACGCACTTCAAAATAGCTGTGTGTGCTGTTTCTGGTTGCTACAATCGTAGCAAGAGTTCCAGGCGGAAGAAAAAGCGACATTTAGGATCTTGTCTCACATTTCAAGGATCGTCAGACAAATGCAGTCGAACATTCGTGAGAGCGTATCGAGGCGCTGGGTACAGATCGATGAAGATTGTAGCATGCACGCATTAAGCATCAATTTCGACCTTGAAACCCATAGTGCGCACTTCGTAACGAGCAAGATTCTCGCATGTACTATGAAACAAATATGGCAAACACTTGAAAGCAGAGTCAAGCTGCAGTGCGCGAGCATGCATCGCGTGTGTCTGCAATGTAGGTATCATGGGCGGAAGACATACATGCTATCTGCCTTGCACTATGTCCACGCTTTAAGTTAGTGGTCCCCGAGCCTTTGTAAATGGTCGAACTACGAAAGAAAGAAACAAAAGACTGTCGTGTAGCAGCAAGCACACAAACATGAAGTTCGCGCAGAATGCAGTTATGCACTACATCAGCTAAAGTAGGGGTGGACGGAACGAGTTTACTCACTACTGGGGAAATGTAAACGGAGCCTCATAATAAAAATATTTTGCATGTTACCGTCCACAGAGCTATGGGCACGTCGTTTAACAAGAACATAGCGTCGTCTGAACGGCTTTCAAATCTCTGTACGCCTTCATTCGGCGTCATAGAAAGCCAGCTAGAGCCGTTCATTTGGCTTCTTTTTAGGTTTACATATACTGCGATGATTTTTATCCTGTAATATATTGTCAAAGTCAAAGTGTTTTATCCAGAAAACACACAGCTGTCTAGGGGACAGACCAAAAGGCAGATATATTCCTGACGAAGAGTCTGCCCCCTTCTTGCTCCAATTCAGGAGAAGAATACATTCGGAGCAGAAGACACACTCAGCGCATATCCATAATGGATCATTAGTACATTATTTTATATTGAACGCCTTTATTGCGACCAACTAAAAAGCAAAAAAACGAGATGATTACGCCAGGAGTGTCAACAGGTACAAAATGATGTTCTTTTTTGCAAGCTTTTAATGACTTGCTTTCATAAATAATGTTTAAAGTTGGATGATGATCATTTAAAAAACTGGAAATTCTTTAAGTTAGTTTTTGGGTGCCGTAGTTAGCGCGTATTTTTGCTTTATTGAAATTTGTGTGTCGCGCGTTGTAGTTGCGTACTTTGGCGATGTACTTGTGCTAAAAAGCGGCAGGATCAGATTGCATTTCTAAGTGGCTATCGCTGTGTTTTTGTTCGTGAAATTCCATACAGTAAGCAAATAGTATTTTCTAAACAATGGATCAGTATGGCTGAGGCAAGGTGCATCAACCGTATAAATTTATTTTGCAGTAAGTATAAGATTTCTGTAATTGTTTCAGGAACTGTGGCCCAAATAAGAAGACAGCAGTGAAAACGTGAATGAACCATTATGCCATATAGTTGTTTTTTCCGCCAGGTGGGCAATAGGTTCTTTAATCTCTATATATTACCGATAGATCTAGATATATCTATACGCACTTTATTAACGTGAGGTGACCGGTCTAAGTGTTCTTGAAACGTTACGCCAAGACATTGATGCACTGTGACACGTTCGATAGCTTCACCGCGAAAGTGAATCAGTGCTTCTTGTTTGAGTACTTGGTACATGCTCGGAATACAATGGGCTCGGTTTTTTATATTCAATTCCAGTTTATTTACATGGAGCCATGCAGATAAATTTTCCTTCTATGTATTGGCGACTACTAGTAGAGCTTCTATATATATCTTGAACTGAGAAGAATACATTGGTGCCATCAGCATACAGTATTATTTCTAGTGTAGATGTCACGTTATTTATATCGTTGAAAAATCGTTATCGAAAATATCCTTAACTACATCAGCTGAAAAGGTGGCTGTAATGGGTCTTTGAGCTCACATCTTCGAGTAGAATTACCTTTCCGCCTTGTGGTGGCATCGCTGGCAGACATCTCACCTCTATCGTGGAATAATTATGCACCTCCAAAGAATTAAAGGATTTTCTAAATTTCCAGCGTCATAAAGCTGGAGGATTAACCATATAGTAGGCGATGACTCCATGCGCTTTGTCTGGGAACACAACATAAATCGTTATGTCAAGTCCCGGTCACCGCGTATATGGGATCACACCATCGCACCTTTTCTTCATAGCGAACGCGCGCCAATCCCATAAGTCCAGAGCAATAGCACGTATTGAACAGCTTTTTCCTTCATGAAGATGGTATCCTTCCAAAAGGACATTACACTAACCAAGTACGTCTCAACAGCTGTCAGACGGCACAAGGCACAAAGCACGAGCGACGAATAATAGTTCCACCGGTTCATCAGCGTGACCGCCGCAGCCAGGCGCAGGCGGAAGAAACATCGCGTGAAAGACGTGTATAACGCAAAGCGTCTGCGCAGAACAATGGAGTGTGCACGAAACTGCACCTGTCAATAGCCCGACTGCGATGCCGGGCGCTGAGCAGTATCCGTTACTATACAGTCCTGTAGTGAGGAAGCCTTCTTGGCAAGATGACAGTGAATTCTTTGCTAGAACAGTTGCCGGCGTTTAAGAAAAGTGTTGGCCTATTTAGGAGGTGGCACAGGCTGTTGTGTGCCCTCTCGAAAGCTGAGAGTTACCGTGCCACGGTACGTGGCATCGAGAAATTGCTGCGAATATTTCTCTACATATGTACGTCAACAAGCTAAAAAGGCACACGTGCCCTAAGGTTACAAAGAAGAACAGCTATGATGAAGTCAGTCCACAGCTGCCTTCCGTTGAGAGTTTGTGTTGGCTCATGCCTGTTTTACGACGTACAACGCCACACATACAAGTTATTCCATTCTTCTCTCCAGGTTGTTTCCATGAACTTGTAACTGATGAGAACACAATGGAAGCAATCGCTTATGCGAAAAAAAAAAAACGATCAGAGTGGAAGCTTCGTACGCACGGTGCTCTGAAGCGTTTGTATGCTCTAGTAGTTCTGAATATATTCCTCTCGAAGGTCTTCGCTCGTTTATTGACATTCGAGGCCAATTGTTCGATTTAGGTACTTTATTTCTATGCTGTATGGTTAGAACAAGGATAGTGAACTTTTGCCGTCGGCCCTTAATACATGGCTCCTGGCGTCTACAATGGCTCTCTTCTTTACCTCCCTGATATTTGTGTAACGAGGCACAAGCAGGCTGTACAATGAAAGTGCAGTTCACATCGATAACCATAAAGCAGAACAATCACGCATTTATATATAAACCGGGTATAGAAAATATACGTAACTGACTTGAGTTTAATGTGCGACCTTTGGCTCCGAAGGAGTTCGACAGTCTCCGTACGCAGGAAAGTGGCTTGCTCAGAGCGGGCCACGTAATGGAGGTCGAACAGTGCGGCTGCCTATAGAGGCGCCCGTGGCAGCGCTGTATGCCTGTCTGGCATTGTCGCTCTCGTTTTAAAGCTAGGCGAACAAAGCATCCACGCCGACGAGCGGTATTTGGGGCAGAAATGAGCACAGTGAATTTGTCACCATTTTGAGTATGAGCAATTGTGATAGTGATCTGAGGACGTCTACGCGAAGGCGCTGTCGAAGAATGTAGGATACAGCAGGGAGAGTTGGTGACACATCAGGGGACGGCAGCGGTGTTCCGCCTTTAGCGCTAACACGTTCCACACTGCTTTCGAAACACTTGTCAAAGATTTCAAAAATTAGCAAGCCGCTCGCCTCTGTGAAAGCGGATCACATCGAAGCCTGTCTAAAATGCCTCAAAAGGGATTGAAAAATCACGAATAGTTATTAATGTTAGAAAGCACTATACTCTTTACCCGCTACTCGTGATAACGAATGAAATGTAGCCTGCTTGCAAAAGGACAGTGCAGAGCATCGATTGTATTGATTTGCATGGATACTTAGCTGTATTTAAGCGGGTATTTATGGGCACATCCTGGAAGGAGGGCTGAGAAAAGAGGAGGAGAAAAAGAGGGCGGGAGACAGGGATGTTAACCAAAAAGAATGAATTCCGGTTGGCTACCCTGCACTGGGGAAGGGGAATGGGGGATTAACGGGGGAGGGTAGAAGAGGAGAGGAGGTGAGAAAGTCACAGTCTGTCAATCAGGCTAGTCTCTCTTAAAAAGCGAAGAAGTGCCTTGTAGGCTTTGAGCGCAGACGACTTTTGTGGCCATGGTCCCAAGATCTTCCCTTCCAGTAAAGGGTGAGCGTCCAGACGATCTAATGCAGTACGCAGCGTATGTCGTTCAGTTGCAAAAACTGGACAATCACGAAGGAGGGGCTCAATAGTTTCATCAACGCCGCATTGTCCACAAGCAGGGCTGTCAGCCATCCCGATCACGAAGCGCATTTGTTTGCGAAAGCAACGCCAAGACATAGACGGCACAGTAACGTTGTTTCACGACGCGTTGTGTGGTGGGGAATACCCAGGCGCAGACCGGGGTCCAATGCCTTCAGGCGACAGTTGGAGAACTATTCGGTGTTCTACGCTGAATGTGTCAGCTCCACAGCCAAACAGCGAAGCCCGCTCGCTGCGTCGGCTCTCGTTAACGGAATTTGGACTGGAAGTCCATCGTTTTAGGCAGAACGGGCAGCGGCATCCGTCTGGTTATTTTTTGCAATGCCACAGTGTCCTTGCAACCACTGGTAGATGATGTCAGTGGCGATACCATACGACCAGGATAAAAGTTCGTTTCCCTAAGGTGGTCTTCGAAAAGTTAGTTGCAGATTTTTCTTCCTATGGACCAGGGACAAGATGGAAGCGGTTCAGGTAGGGATGAATATATACGGCAGGCCGGTAACATTGATTAACACAGCGATAAATGAATGAATAAAATTTTTGAACGATTCAAATGCAGTGTACTCACGACTCTAGAAACGCGAGAAAAAACAAACTGTCTCGAGGGCAGCTTGCAAGCCCCACGCTCCCTTGCTTTGCATTCTTGCTGCGCCACCGAAACAGATCCGCAACAACAATGAAAACAGAAGCAAGAGCAACCAAACCATCAATATTAAATATAATGCGGACCCCGAGGGCGAGATATTGCGCAACTTGCACGAAAGCGAGGTAAAGCTGGATAAATCCCGAAAACAGAAATACAGAAGTATATTTACAGAGGACTTACATAACTCATTTATAATTCAAACCAAACAAAAATTCAGCATATGGTATTAGCATCGCAGTGTTGCAGGAGTTATTTACAATGACGCCCAGTGTTTTAAATCTAGTTGAATTGAGGTGAATGTTCCAGTTGACCGATTAAGTAGCTGTGGCAGCCTGTTTTCTCTCGTGTGTTGTGCACGTGTAGTTTTCGTATGTCTTTTACTTGTCATAAGGTTCGCTGTGCTGACCTGGGTAGATAGCACAAGATAATTGCAGATGAGCCAATGTTTCTAAAAAAAAAAAGAAAGCTGTCTCAATATTTACATACTGTTGTTCAAGTGTCCTGCGAATGCTGCAGCGATTTGTAACCCGCATTACGTCATATTTAGTGAATAGTTATTTAATGTGAACATAGGTTAAGCACAGTCTCGTCATTTCTTAAAATCATTTTCTGCAGCAAGGCCTCTTTTGCAGCTTTCATTTACTTGAGGAGCCCTAAACTAAATAGCAGTAGTGTAGATTGTGGGCTGTGCTAGCGGTGTATGTGCTAATTTTCGGGATAAACACTTTTGCAGTTTCTTATCCGACTCTATTACGCTTACCCTCTTGTATTTCGTACTGAGAAGTTTGCTGGCATTAGCCGCCTTTTGCATTGTTCGCTTCGAGTTCAAAGGTCTCCACTCTCACGTTACTAATGCAATAAAATAATCCAATGAATGTTAGTAAAAGCGGGATATTTTTAGCAGCGCTTGAAGGCCTGTACATACACGCGGGCACAGCACGCAATTCTGAATTAATTCGGCGTGTGTACCTCCTCATGAGGGACATGAGATATCCCTGTGAAACATGGTCGTGAACAGTCGCATACGCTTGAGACACGATGGTGCCGACGGCTGAAAACCGTCCACGACGATTAGTGGAGGTCCATTTAAAGTATCCGGGTAATACAGAGCGATTTCGAGACTTTAGAAGTATCTTAGGTACCCGCCGCATGTCGGTCGCACTCGTATACAGCCAGCTCAGAACAAAGCGCAAACAGCGGCTGTAAAGAAAACAAACAAAAAACAAAATCCCCACGGCTGGCGTTGGCGCTGTAAACAAAAAACCATGAGCATGGCGCAGGCAGGTGATAACTAGCAACTGGCATGGCCGAGCGGTAACTGGACGTAGGATTGCCTGGCATTACTTTAGACTGAAGCTTCCAACTCGGACCTCGCCTTTCACATGAGAGGGTGATATCAGAATAAGCCTGCCAGCACCATTGTATTCACGTTGCCCATAGGACAAGCAGGCATGTTCATACGTCTTGGTCAAAGCGGGGCTTTATATGTGGGCTGGTATATAGCCTATTTTATCGCGCCATACCCTTAAAGGTGGAGCTCAAGTGTCCGCCATAATTTCTTTAACTTTAGCACAGCTTACCTTTATAGATGAAGTGTCTACAGAAATACGTACGTAAGTCAGTTGTATAGAAATATATTGCTGCAAAGGTGAAAAGGGCTGCATGCAAGATTAGCGTTTCATTCCGGCCTGACTACATTATTCAGCTGCGGTGCACCGGCACGCGTGTACGCTGTTATTTCTCATTCATACCCAGTGCGACGAACGTGCCGAGCACAGTCACAAAAGCCGGAGGATGTCTCAGTGAAAAACGACGTGAAGTCATAGACTCAGTTTTATGCCAGTGATACAGTAGAGCAATATTGTCGACAACCCCGCGCTGCGTCCTTCGTTTCTGGGCATTGCCAGGTGTTGTTCGCTGAGTTTCCTGTCCATTCTTCCGATCAGAGTTGAGCACAGGTGGTCTTCGCTGTCGAATGTCTGGCTTCGACCTCGTTTCAGATGATGCGTGCAACTGTTTAAGCACTCTTCGTACATATGTCAAAGACGGTCCCGCACGCACTATCGGCAGAAGTAAATCGACCCCCGGATAAATATATACATGAATATATGCAGACGCTAAGGATTATCCGTATAAACCACGGTTGTAGTTGTCATTTTCTGACCTCCGTGTTAAAATGCTGGAATAAAGCTATACACTGCAGTAGTAACAATATTTTCCTTGTCCATCTACATTTTCTGCCCTCAGCACACACAAATCGAGCAAAGTGCTGAATTTAGTTAAAGTTATGAGATGTGTGTGTGTGCGTGGGGGGGGGGGGGGGGGAGGAAGGGGTGTTATAGCTTCAAATGAGCTCATAGGGACGGGCGCTTCAACGTGGACGCATTGTCCAGGCTCGTAGTCATTACCGTGTGTCTCGGTTTGGTAAACGTATCATTGGGCAAAACTCTCCAGACCAGAAGGCTTTATTTTATGCTGTATAGTTCAGGGAATACCGCTAACCCAAAGTTCGAAATGCCAAGAAGGATAAGGCCGAATGCCTTCCTCCCTCCGTGGAGATTTCTAACGTCTGGTGTGGTGTACTGCGAAACTCGGCTGTTCAAAGGTAAAACCTATGGCCTGAACACTTTTCGCTAAGACTGACGCTGAGGATGACGGCGAAAATAGCACCCAGCTAGAGCTGTTCACACGTTGGGGTTTACGGTAAAGTTAACAGAGAAACAGAGGTACGTGGTCGAATATGGTGCGCAGGATCCGCGTCTCATGCGATGCGTACTACAGCATCTACTGCGTCTACAGTACGCCGCCGTACATGAAAAGGCCAGCAAAATGTTGCAAGTTATTCGACGTGTACATCCCCTCAGTGTCAACGTGCCGTCAACTACTATGAATATGAAAGCCAAAATTTTTAGTCCCAAAAGTGAAACATATATTTTATTCCAGAGATACACAAACAAAACATCGCTCAACGAAATCGTTAACGACATACTTACAGGCCGGACATTACTTGCAGCGCACAGAAAAAAGGAATGTGATCTTGGCAAGGAAATCACAGCGCGAATACAAAAGGATACTTAGGGAAACGCTTCTCTCAAGCTGCAGCGTCATCGTCGCCTCCACCTTGATGGTGACGAAACACCCAAAGTCATAGAAAGCATCGCGATCCCCGACACGTCACGTCACCAGCCGCCTTTCCCGCTGGCGTGTTACCATGTGAGCAGGGCTCGAAATAAGGAGCCCGTCGAAGTGTTCCGCTTATATTCACGACATTAGGCAGCATTTTACTGAGAGTTTACTAGTATTAACTGTTAAGAATGGATGAAGAGCGGTTTCTAAGGGCATGTCACCCAAAAATATTTTTTGCGACACAGTTCCGAGTCACTGGGTACGATGATTTGCAGTGCAATCGGTGACATAATTTAGAACTAAACTGGCTTGCAGCGACTGTGTTACTGATTATAAAGTCTATGCGTGGACACTGTGTGGCCCGTAAATGCACTCGTCAGTCATGTGAAAATTCCTCCTTTGGTCCCGAAATATCATACTCCACCTTGAACGACCGGACGCTAATAGCTCCATCATTTGTTCGTGCAGATACTTACAGCGTGTCATAATCAAAAAATAAAATCGCTCGCACAACTCGTATCGCAATGCTGCGGTTGCCGGGAAATAGCAGTGCAGACCGTGCACGCCGGAGCTTTCAACACTGACGTAGCACAAGAGAGTATGGAATCAGGCCAGTCCCAGCAGTAAAGCTAATTAAACAGCGAATGACTATTTAATAGATTATTTAAAGGCGTTTTACCGGTAAGACTGAGGCTGCAGTCGGACAGCCAATTTTGACTGTTTGTATGCACATTTAACTTTGAAGTCGCTAAGCATATTTTTCTAACATGTGTACCCAAGAATTATTGTGCCTACTAGATGCTTATTGGTTCGTGTACGACTTTGCCTGTGTGACGTCACAGTTACTAGGCCTCGCGGGAACATCGTAAGAATATGA